>NW_007086952.1:325765-340408 GCF_000164805.1 Carlito syrichta
CTCTCGAACCTGCGGGCTCAGGCAATCCACTCACCTCAGCCTCCCAAAGCGCAGGATTACAGGCTGAGCCACCGAGCCCAGCTACTTCAACTCTTTTATAAGGGAGTCTGAGGGAGGCTTTGTAGAATGGGGCTATTGATAGAAACCCTGCAGGAAAATGTTTTATAAATGTTACTTAGCATTTAATGAGTGGTATTTACTATTGCTGTTAAAAAGAATTTGGAAACATCTAGTTAAAGGTAGATGTTCAAGCTGGGCTTGGGTGTGTGTCACTGCACTCCAGCCTGGGCAACAGAGTAAGACTCCAACTCAAAAAAAAAGGTAGATGTTCAGTCAGGCGCGATGGCTCAGCCTGTAATCCCAGTTCTTTGGGAGGCCAAAGCGAGTGGATCACCCAAACCCGGGGGTCCAAGACCAGCCTGGGCAACTTGATGAGACCTCAACTCTATAATAAATCACAAAAACTAGCTGGGCATGGTGGAGTGCATCTGTAGTTCCAGCTGTTTGGAAGACTGAGGCGGAAGGGTCGCCTAAGACCAGCAGGTCGAGACTGTGTTGGCCGTGAGTGTGCCATTGCACTCCAACCTGGGCAATGAAAGAGACTCCAATTCCATTAAAAGGCGGCAGGGAGATGTTCTTGGATTACATGGGGACTTCAGCTATTAAAGTTTCTCCTGCTACCAAAAACAATTGAGTTGCTGGACCTGGTGGCTCACGCCTATAATCCCAACACTTTGAGAGGTAGAGGCAAGAGGATTCTGTAAACCCCTGGGTTCGAGACCAACCTGGGCAACTTGGCGAAACCTCATCTCTACAATAAATAAAAATAAAAAATAGCTGGACTTGGTGGCTCAGCCTGTAATCCCGTGTCTTTGGGAGGCTGAGGTGAGTGGATTGCCTGAGCCCACCGGTTCGAGACCCGCCTGGGCAACTTGGCGAGACCTCATCTCTACAATAAATAAAAATGAGCCGGGCGTGGTAGTGCGCACCTGTAGTTCCAGCTACTTGGAAGGCTGAGGCAGAAGGATTGCCGGAGCCCAGCAGGTCGAGGCTGCGGTGGCTGCGACCGGCCATTGCACTCCAGTCTGGGTGACAGAGTGAGACTCCAACTCAAAAAAAAAAAAAAAAAATAGCCAGCTGTGGTGGCACTCACCTGTGATTTCAGCTACTTGGAAGGCTCAGGTGGAAGGATCACCTGAGCCCAGCAGGTCAAGGCTGCAGTGACTGTGAGTGACAGAGTGAGACTCCGACTCAAAAAAGACGAAAAAACAGCTGAGTTATCTGTGTTCTGTGTTTCTGCCTTTGGCCAGGAGAGCAGCAAAAGTGGCTAAGGATCAAAAATTATCCCATTTCCCGGATTACCCTACTGCCCTCTTTACCTTTTCATTCTCTACGTCTGTGTGATCTGTGGCATAACTCTGTAAAATAACTTTGCTTTCTTCTATTAGGAACTTTGAGTCAGATGTCTGGAGAACTAAGCAAAGATGGTGACCTGATAGTCAGCATGCGGATTCTGGGCAAGAAGAGAACTAAGACATGGCACAAAGGCACCCTTATCGCCATTCAGTCTGTTGGTACGTGCAAGTTAGAGAAAGCACTAATGAGAGGAAGCCTGCGTACCCCCACTGCTGATGGTTTCTTTTCCGTACAGCTTCTCTTTTGGCTCTCACCTAGCAACCAGGATTTACACAGAAACTGACAATTGTTGTTTTTTCTTCTTTGTTTATTTAAATTTGTTTATCTTTCCCTTTTACTCAGGGCCAGGGAAGAAGTACAAGGTGAAATTTGACAACAAAGGAAAGAGTCTGCTGTCGGGGAACCATATTGCCTATGATTACCACCCTCCAGCTGAAAAGCTGTATGTGGGCAGTCGGGTGGTGGCCAAATACAAAGATGGAAATCAGGTCTGGCTCTATGCTGGCATTGTAGCTGAGACACCGAACAACAAAAACAAGTTCAGGTACCTGGACAGAGGAGTGTAAAGAGAGTAGAGTCTGGGAGCACAGTATCTGCCCCATGCATGCCATAGTCCAGATCCCCAACTGGCTCTTGTGTTTTGAGTCCTCAGTGGCCAGAGACCCTTTCTCTTCATTGCCACAGGACTCATGTCAGTGATTCTTGCTCCTTCTTTCTCCTTTAATTTTCCATTTCTCAAAGAGAAAAGTAGGAGGAGACTAATCAGGATTAATTAATAGGGGAATCGAGGATTTATGTAGCAGGAAGAAATGAAGTGGAGACTAAATGGCTAGCAGCAGCAGAGGAGTCTGATAGAGGAACAAGAATAAATGGTTTTTGGAAAAGTAGGGATATGTTGGTTAGATTAAGGGAAAATGCCTCAATCTTAGGGTGGGGAAGAAAGAAAAACAGAAAGAAGGTAGCAGACTAGAATATCTTTCCTAGAGTATGTCCTGTTGTGATCCAAAGGAGTGGAAGTTAGGATAAAATAATTTCTGTACATCATGTTAAATATCGTAACCCCCAGATCTTTCTGCTGTCCTTTTTCCCTTACAGGTTTCTCATTTTCTTTGATGATGGTTATGCTTCCTATGTCACACAGTCTGAACTGTATCCCATTTGCCGACCATGTGAGTGTTCCTCCTTTCTCCCTTAGCACTACCAATTTTCTCTTCCACTTTGTATTTCTTAAGATGCCCTGTTGAAAAGCCTGGTGTTTTTGGTGCTTCAGCCTCAAAGAGCACAAGTTTGGTTGATGTCCTTTGAGCGATACAGCTTTGTTGTTTATCTCTAGGGCTGGGTCTTTGTAGACAAAAGTGAGACACTAGGAAATTATGATTGACCTTGGATGGACTGCTCATGTATAGATGTGTTTCGATTTTATTTCTCAGTGGGTTAGGTTAGGAAAGGTGTTACTGCTTTCCTGATCTCATGCTGCACTTACATTTGCATAAATCTGTAAGCTGCATATTGCTTTCTACAGAAGTTAGGTTAGATAGAGCTTCCTGCTGTCTTCTGTACTTGTTTATCTGGCTTTGGGACAGACTCCTACAAAAGCAACCATTTTTAATTGCAAAAGAATCTACTAACACAGCTGTGTTTACGAATAACATGGCCGTGAACACATTCTGAGTCCCTTAATAACCTAATAGAGAATGAGAAGGACAAATTTTAAAATTAATTTAATGATGCCACCTGATCTTTTAAAATTTACCACTAGAGGTCAGGTGCGATGACTCAAGCCTGTAATCCAAGCACTTTGGAAATCCAATGCAAGAGGATTGCCTGAACTCAGGGGTTCGAGACCTGAGCAACATGGCGAGACCTCATCTCTACAATAAGTAAAAATATTAGCCAGGCGTGGTGGAACATGCCTTTGGTTCCAGCTACTTGGAAGGCCTAGGGGGAAGGATCACCTGAGCCCAGCAGTTTGAGGCTATGGCGGCCATGAGCATGCCACTGCACTCCAGTCTGGGCAACAGAGTGAGACTCCAACTCAAAAAAAAAAAATTACCACTAGACTTATATCAACAAGTAAGCAAGAATTTCCACATGAATTTCTAAGGAGAAATATCCATTTGTATGAAATAAGTGAATCACCTATATTTATATATTACTTATTCAATATTTACTTGACTTTTAGTATTTACTTGATTTGTAAGTTTTTGCAACTTATACATTAGGTTTATTACATAGGTGGTCTTGACTTTGCTTCCCTTGAGATTATGAATTCATTTTTTTCTTTCCCTCCCAACTTGAAAAATATCAAATGTCTCCTTGCCAAACATTTTTCCCAGTTAAGACACTCTCTACCAGCACCCTCAGCTCTACTTTCTTGAAATAGTGAAAAAGACTTGGGAGGACGTAGAAGACATCTCCTGCCGAGACTTCATAGAAGAGTATATCACCGCCTACCCCAACCGCCCCATGGTGCTGCTTAAGAATGGCCAGCTTATCAAGACCGAGTGGGAAGGCACCTGGTGGAAGTCCCGAGTTGAGGAAGTAGATGGCAGCCTAGTCAGGATCCTCTTCCTGGTACTGTTCTTCCCTAGAATTTTGGAGGCAGAGATCAGCGTGGGCTGGATAGGTGGGACTTAAGAGGCAATAATAAGGATGATATCATAGCTGTTCCATAGCTTTCCTCTTTCTTTTTTTCTTTTTTGAGTTGGAGTCTCAGTCTGTCACCCAGACTGGAGGGCAGTGGCACACTCACGGCCACCCCAGTGTCAACCTGCTGGGCTCCGGCAATCCTTTCACCTCAGCCTTCCAGGTAGCCGGAACTACAGGCATGCGCTACCTTGCCTGGCTAATTTTTTGATTTGTTGTAGAGATGAGGTCTCGCCAAGGTGCCCAGGCTGTTCTCGAACCCGTGGGCTCAGGCAATACCCTCACCTCAGTCTCCCAAAGTGCTGGGATTACAGGCTTGAGCCACCACACCCGGCCAAATTATATATCTTTTGATTATATATCTTTTGATTTTACAGAGGTGCCACATGGTATGTATTCTCCACACAGGACAGAATAGATTCTAACTTTAACCTGTTTCCCCCATCTTCCTTTTCTCCAATCCCCCAGGATGACAAAAGATGTGAATGGATCTATCGAGGCTCTACACGGCTGGAGCCCATGTTCAGCATGAAGACATCCTCAGCCTCTGCACTGGAAAAGAAGCAAGGAGGACAGCTGAGGACACGTCCAAATATGGGTATGTCCTGAAAGATACTGGGGGCTGGGCGTGGTGGCTTGCGCCTGTAATCCCAACACTTTGGGAGGCCGAGGCGGAGAGTTGCTTCAGTCTGCAGGTTCGAGACCAGCCTGGGCAACATGGTGAGACCTCATCTCTACAATAAATCAAAAAATTAGCCAGGTGTGGTAGCACACAACTGTAGTTCCAGCTACTTGGAAAGCTGAGGCGGAAGGATCGCCAGAGACCAGCAGGTCGAGGCTGGGTTGGCTGTGAGTGTGCCATTGCACTCCAGCCTAAGCAACAGAGTGAGACTCCAAGTCAAAAAAATAAATAAAAGAGAGACAGAGAGAGATACTTGGGGGAAGAAAGAAACAGTATAAACCAGCAAAGGTGGTTATTTATATACAGTAGCTATCCTTTGTTTACCAGGGTGGCAATACTAACTCATTAGAAACAGGACTTGCGAGCTAGGCTCAGTGGCTCACCTAATCCCACAGTTTGGAAGACTCAGGTGAGTGAATTGCCTGAGCCCGCGGGTTCGAGACTCGCCTGGGCAACTTGGTGAGACCTCATCTCTACAATAAATCAAAAAATTAGCCGGGCATGGTAGCGTGCGCCTGTAGTTCCACCTACTTGGAAGGTTGAGGCGCAAGGATTGCCAGAGCCCAGCAGGTCAAGGCTGCGGTGGCCGGGACCAGCCACTGCACTCCAGTCTGGGTGACAGAGTGAGACTCCAACTCAAAAAAAAAAAAAATGCATTTTTAAAAATATTCCTTAGGCTGGGTGTGGTGGCTCACACCTGTTATCCTAGCACTTTGGGAGGCAGAGGAGAGAGATTTGCCTGAGCCCAGAGGTTCGAGACGAGCCTGGACAATATGATGAGATCTCATCTCTACAATAAATCAAAAAATTATCTGGGTGTGGTGACATACGCCTGTGGTTCCAGCTGCTTGAAAGGTTGAGGCTGAAGGATCACCTGAGCCCAGCAGGTCAAGGCTGTGGTGGCTGTGAGCGTGCCACTGCACTCTAGCCTAGGCAATAGAATGAGACTCCTACTCAAAAAAATAAAGAAAGAAAAATATTCCTCAAAGTATAATGTAATTGATAAGATAAATCATCTGAGGCAGGATGATATAAAGTCTTATCCAAGGCTAGGCATCCAGTTGGGAGGCTAAGGTGGGAGAATTGCTTGAGGCTATCCTGGGCAACATAGCAACACCCCATCTCTACAAAAAATAAAATTTAAAAATTAGCCAAGTGTGGTGGCATGTACTTGCAGTCCCTGCTACTTGGGAGGCTGAGGCAGGAGGACTGCTTGAAGCACAGGAGTTCAAAGTTAAAGTGAGCGGGGCTCAGTGGCTCAGCGGCTCAGCCTGTAATCCCACCCCTTTGGGAGGCCGAGGTGAGTGGATTGCCTGAGCCTGCGGGTTCGGGACCCGCCTGGGCAACTTGACAAGACCTTATCTCTACAATAAATGAAAAAATCAGCCAGGCGTGGTAGGGTGCACCTGTAGTTCTAGCTACTCGGAAGGCTGAGGCGGAAGGATCGCTGGAGCCCAGCAGGTCGAGGCTGCGGTGGCCAGGAGCAGCCATTGCACTCCAGTCTGGGTGACAGAGTGAGACTCCAACTCAAAAAATAAAATAAAATAAAAGAGTCTTATCTATACTTACCTGGCAGGGGAGATACCATGATCACAAGGGTGGTTTTCCCAGGACAAGGTTTATCCATCATACTCTGAATGTGTTCACTCTTGTTATTTCCCCAAATGTGGAAGACTCAACTGCATGGTTTGTGTTAGTGGGAGACTGTGTTTGCACTCTCCCTTGGAAAAAAAAACAAAAAGAAGTCTTATCTAAGTCAAACCAACATATGCCAGCATTCCCCCTCATTGATGTCAGTAATAGAAACCGATAGTCTTAGACTTAGAATGTTTCCATTGCTGCTTTTTTTATATTGTAATATTGTATCCGTTAAGGATCAGGTGTGTGAATGACTGCAGCTATTGTCTTCTTAGTGTTCAATTGCCTTTTTCCTATAGGTGCTGTGAGGAGCAAAGGCCCTGTTGTCCAATACACACAGGACCTGACCAGTACTGGAACCCAATTCAAGCCAATGGAGCCCCCACAGCCTACAGCTCCGCCTGCCCCACCTGCTCCACCTCTATCCCCCCAAGCAGGTGACAGTGAGTGAGTGCTATTCTTTTTTCTTCAGTTTCTTTCATATTACACTTTTTGCATTCGTTACTATATAATCTCCTTTCTAATTTCCTAGAAGCTTGGAAAGCCAACTTGCCCAATCACGGAAGCAGGTAGCTAAAAAGAGCACATCTTTCCGACCAGGATCTGTGGGCTCTGGTCAGTCCTCCCCTACATCTCCTACACTCAGTGAAAGTGTCCCTGGTGGGAAACCTGCGGTCAACCAAACATATAGGTGAGAAAATCTCAGGTTCTCTGTGGGCCTGTTGGCAATGTGGACTGAGTGGTAACTGTGTAGAGAGAAGTTTCATGACTCTGAGGGGCTTAGTTTCAGCTTATGATGGTGAGAAGCTTGGACTTGAAAAGGAAACTTTAACCTTAAAAGATTCTCAGAGATAGAAAATAAGATAATCCCAGCACTTTGGGAGGTGGAGGCGAGAGGATTGCCTGCGTCCATGGTTTGAGACCAGCCTGGACAACATGGTGAGACCTCATCTCTGCAATAAATCAAAAAATTAGCTGGGCATAGTGGTGTGCACCTGTAGCTCCAGTTACTTGCAAGACTGCGGTAGAAGGATCGCCTGAGCCCAGCAAATCGAGGCTACGGTGGCCCTGAATTTGCCATTGCACTCCAACTTGGGTGATAGAGTGAGACTCCAACTCAAAAAAGAAAGAAAACACCATAACTTCTTTTCTTGAATCCTGGAAGTTAGTAAGGACATTTATAGGACAACAGCAGACAAAAAGCATTGGTAGAAGACTGGACTCTACCTCCACAATTCACAGGCAAATATATTTTATTTATTTATTTTTATTTTATTCTATTTACTTTTTTAAGATTGAAACATATAGTTTCTTTAGAAAGTAAATAAGAGAGAGAGAGGAGATTCACATTCCTAAGGTAGGAGGGCACCAAATCCAAGAAACATGCAGGCCATAGCTCAAAGAGCCACATGGACACACCAGAGTTTAACAAAGTAGTAACCAGGCAAATACATTGTAGGAAAAGGTACATGATTTAAATAGAGTTGTTATATTATTAGTCCATTTTTATGTTGAAATACCTGAGGCTGGGCAATTTATAAAGAAAAGATGTTTATTTGGCTCACAGTTTAGCATGGTGCTGGCATCTGTTTGGCTTCTGGTAGGGCCTCAGGAAGCTTTTACGTGTGGCAGAATGCACGAGGAGATGGTGTGTCACATACGAGAGTAGAAGCAAGAGAGAGAGGAGGTGCCAGGATCTTAAACAGGCAACTCTTACATGAACTAACAGAGTAAGAACTTGCTCATTATGGCAAAAACAACCCCAAGCCATTCATGAGGGACCTGCCTTCATGACCTAGGCATCTCCCATGAGGTCCCACCTCCAACTTGGGGTCACATTTCAACATGAGATTTGGAGGGGACAACATCCAAATTATATCATGCTGTCAGTCAGTGAAGAGTAACCAGGAGTTTCATTGGCCAGGTTTGGTAAAGGGAGGATCTTTCTCGTGTCATCTTTGGCTTTAAGAGCACAGCCTTTTGGAAAGATGAGAGAATGACTTAACTAGCTGGAAGATAATGATACAAGAGAGGTCCTGTTGCCTTCTGATCTGATCACCTGCATCTCATTTGCAGGTCACCTTTAGGCTCAACAACTCCTGCACCTCCCTCAGCCCCTGCAGCGCCGCCAGCCTTCCATGGCATGCTGGAGCGTGCCCCCGCAGAGCCCTCCTACCGTGCTCCCATGGAGAAGCTTTTCTATTTACCTCATGTGTGCAGCTATACTTGTCTGTCTCGGATCAGACCTATAAGGAATGAGCAGTACCGGGGCAGGAACCCTCTGTTGGTCCCGTTGCTCTATGACTTTCGGCGGATGACAGCCCGTCGTCGAGTTAACCGCAAGATGGGCTTTCATGTTATCTATAAGACACCCTGTGGTCTCTGCCTTCGGACAATGCAGGAGATTGAACGCTACCTTTTTGAGACTGGCTGTGACTTCCTCTTCCTGGAGATGTTCTGTTTGGATCCATATGTTCTTGTGGACCGGAAGTTTCAGCCCTATAAGCCTTTTTACTATATTTTGGACATCACTTATGGGAAGGAAGATGTTCCCCTATCCTGTGTCAATGAGATTGACACAACCCCCCCACCTCAGGTGGCCTACAGCAAGGAACGTATCCCGGGCAAGGGTGTTTTCATTAACACAGGTCCTGAATTTCTGGTTGGCTGTGACTGCAAGGATGGATGTCGGGACAAGTGAGTTGGTGGGGGAGTTGCTACCCTTGCCTCCAACTCTGTGATGGTTTCCTTTCTTTTTACTCTTCCTTTGCCTTGCATCTGTACTGCTTTCTCCATCTTCCTTTACCTCTTCCGTTAGCTGCAACTCCTACTCCTGCCATAAGCCTCCATGAAAGCCATGAGGTAGGGAGGCTGGAGTCTGACATGGCCACACTGAGTAACCCTCCATACATGTGTCTTCTGTTGTTGTTTTCTCTGATCATCCCCACTTTTCCTGTGTTTCCCTCTGTCTTATTTATACAGGTCCAAGTGTGCCTGCCATCAGCTAACTATCCAGGCTACAGCCTGTACCCCAGGGGGCCAAATCAATCCTAACTCTGGCTACCAGTACAAGAGACTAGAAGAGTGTCTGCCCACAGGGTGAGTAGTCGGGATGGTGGGACACTCAGAGACTGAGGAGCACGTTCTTATTTTTCTGTGCTTGTAGGAACCATTAGAAATCAATAGATTGGAACCAAAAATAAAATACCAAAATGTGTATGCTATTAACTAAATCTTAATTCCTGAATTTCCAGCACATTTCTTTCTATGGCTTTCCCTGAAATGAAGACATAGAATGGTTGAATAGTGTATCTAGCAATTTTCTGTTGCAAAAAACAATGGTGTTAATTTCATAGTTGTCTGAATGTTCTAAGAGATTCTTATTTACTCTTGCAAGTGAAATGTGTTCAGAGAGGAAAAATAGGCGGGAGCTGATTATATAGGGCTTTGTAAACCAGAATGAAACGTTAGAATCAAATTTTTGGTGTTTAAGTCTTTAAAGTAGGCAAGTGATGTGATTTGCCTTTTTTAGGATTAATCTAACTTTGTGGAGCATAGGTCTTAGGACGGCAAAGGCAGAATTTGGAATACCAATTGGATAATTACAGGGGTATAGGTGAGAGTGGGGTGGCCCTTGTACTAGATTAGAGGTGGCAATAGAGGTGAAAGAGAATGGATTTGGGATGCATTAGGAAGTAAGAGCTATAGAAATTGGTAGATTGGCCGGGCTCGGTGGCTCAGCCTGTAATCTCAGCACTTTGGGAAGCCGAGGCAAGTGGATTGCCTGACCGCTGGTTTGAGACCAGCCTGGGCAACTTGGCGAGACCTCGTCTCTACAATAAAAATAAAAAAATTAGCTGGGCGTGGTAGTGCGCGCCTGTAGTTCTGGCTACTGGGAGGGCTAAGGCAGAAGGATCGCCAGAGCACAGCAGGTTGACGCTGGGGTGGCTGTGAGTATGCCACTGCACTCCAGCCTGGGCAACAGAGTGAGACTCCAACTCAAAAAAAAAAAAGAAAGAACTTGATTGATTGTGGAGTGGGAGGGAACGAGTGGAATCAAGGACAGTTCCTAAATTTTTGGTTTTCGCAACTAGGCAAATGTTGGTGCTTTTTATTGAGATGGAAGACTAAAGGAGTTGCAGGTTTAAGTGAAATTCAACTTTTGGCCATGTTAAGCTTGAAATGCCTATTAGGCAATCCAAGTGGAATTGTCAAGAAGACAGTGGGATTTCTGGAGAGAAGTATAAGGGCTGGACTTACAGATTTTGAAATCATCAGCACAGGAGTAATATTTAAAGCCTGAATAAGTTGTCTACAGAAAATGTTGATAATAAAGAAAGAGGCCCGGGAATAAGCCCTGGGTGCCCCAGCATTTAGAGGTTGATTAGAGGAGGTAGAGCTAGTGTATGAGGCTGAGAAGCACAGAGCCTCTGCAGGAAGCTGAGGTGAGAAAATCACCTGAGTCCAGGAGTTCAAGGCTCAGTGAGCTATGATCACACCACTACACTACAGTCTAGGTGACAGAGTGAGACCCTGTCTCTAAAAAAGAGGAACGCAATGAAAGAGTGGGATATAGCACAGTAAACTGGTGTATATTAGGTGGACTAATAAACATACTATTCAAGATAAATAACTAATAGAACAGTAGAGGAGAAAAGCAGCAATGAAATAATTCAGAAAGACCGGGCTAGGTGGCTCAGCCCGTCATCCCAGCACTTGGAGGCTAGGTGAGTGGATTGCCTGATTCCTTGAGTTTGAGACCTGCCTGGGCAACTTGGTGAGACCTCATCTCTACAGTAAATAAAAAAAAAAAAATTGGCCAGGCATGGTTGCGCGTGCCTGTAGTTCCAGCTACTTGGAAGGCTGAGGCGGAAGGATCACCAGAGACCAGCAGCTCAAGGCTGCGGTGGCCAGGAGCAGCCACTGCACTCCAATCTGGGTGACAGAGTGAGACTCCAACTCAAAAAAAAAAAGAAAGAATTCAGAAAATATCCCATAATTGAAGAGTCAATCCCGAATTGAGAGAGCCAGTTAGTTCCTAGCATAATGAATGAGAATAAATCGCCACTAAGAGACATGATCATAAAATGTCACTGAGGACAAAAAGAAAGTCTAAAAGCTTCTAGACAAGAAAAATAGACCGTATTAAAAAACTAGACTTCAGCTTTATCTCTTAAGAAAAAAAAAAAAGAAATTGTTTCAGTCCTCCCAAAATAACACTGGAAGCCAGGTAACAATTGAGGAATCTATTCAGTAGTCTTAAGGGAAAATTATTTCCAATCTAGGAGTCTAAACTCTGGCAAACTATCAATTAATGTCAAGGTAGGCTAAAGACTTTTTTTAGACATGCAGTGCCTCAGAGTTTGTCGTTATTTCACTTCTGAGGAAATTACTGAAAATGTTTGCCAAGATGAGGGGAAAGCAGGGAAAGAGGGAGGCAGATGCCTCTGTGCGCGAGGCAGAGAGGACAGTGCGTGTGGCCCAGAGCAGGTCAGATGGAGGCTGGAGCAGCTTCTGCAGAAGAACGGGTTTGATGGAAAGCCTGATGCTATTTGAGGACCCTGCTGGGGAGGATGGGGATGAATTTGTGCTGAATACGTTAAAAAACAAAGCTAGGGGAAAGACAGTTCTTAACGTTAGTTGCATATCATTTATGTTTTAATTATAAACAATTCTGAATCTTGTAATAGTGTTTAGATTTGATAATACTAGTACATGAGTGTTCATTTTTTTTTACATATTTGAAATATTTTATTAAAACATTTTCAAATACTCCCAGGCTGTAGTGCAGTGGTGCCATCATAGAGAAGAAAAATGTATTTTTTTTTTCAAATAGCCACAAATAACATGAAACTCCCCCTACTTAGAACTCTTTAATAGCATCTCATCTCACTGTACTTTGGATTTCATTCTGACTCTTAACCTTGGTTATAGAACACTGTTCTGTCTGATCCCTTTCTATCTCCCAATGCTGTTCTGACCACACTGATATTCTTCAGTTCCTAAATCGAGTTCACCCAGTGTGTCCCACCCACTTCTGGAACCTTTGTACATGATGTGCCTTCTTCTTGGCATCATTCCAGATTGCTTTCAGTGGCTATCTTTTTTAACCTTGAGCTCTCAGCTTTTTTTTTGCTTTCTTTTGTTTTTTTGAGTTGGAGTCTTACTCTGTCGCTCAGACTGGAATGCAGTGACATGCTCACAGCCACTGCAGCCTCAACTTGCTGTGCTCAGGCAATCTTTCTGCCTCAGTCTTCTAAGTAACTGGAACTACAAATGTGTGCCACCATGCCTGGCTAATTTTTTTATTATAGAGACGAGGTCTCTCTCTGTTGCCCCGGCTGGAATTAAACCATGGGCTCAAACAGTCCTCTCACCTCTGCTTCCCAAAGCTCTGGGATTACAGGTGTGAGCCACCACCGCGCCTGGCAGAGCTCTCACCTCTTCAGAGATAACTTCCCTGGTTGCTTTAAAATTAGGTCATTTTCAGCACAGCATGGTGGCTCACGCCTATAATCCCAGCACTTTGAGAGATGGAGACAAGAGGATTGCCTGAGCCCAGGGGTTCAAGACCAGCCCAGGCAACTTGGCAAGACCTCATCTCTACAATAAATAAAAAATCTAGCCAGGCGTGGTGACACATGCTTGTGGTTCCAGCTACTTGGAAAGCTGAGGCGGAAGGATTGCCTGAGCCCAGCAGCTGAAGCTTCGGTGGCCATGAGCATGCCATTACACTCTAGCCTGAGTGACAAAGTGAGACTCCAACTCAAAAAACAAAAAACAAAAAAACCTAGGTCATTTTCACTGTTTTAATTCTCTCATTGAACACCGTATTTGT
The DNA here is from genome assembly GCF_000164805.1 of Carlito syrichta. Taxonomy (NCBI): domain Eukaryota; kingdom Metazoa; phylum Chordata; class Mammalia; order Primates; family Tarsiidae; genus Carlito; species Carlito syrichta. The sequence goes on from NW_007086952.1 coordinate 338,986, forward strand.
GTTCTTTTTTTTTCAGTTAGAGTCTTACTCTGTCACCCAGGCTGGAGTGCAGTGGCATGCTTACAGCCACTGCAGCCTCAACCTGCTGGACTCAGATGGTCTTTCTGCCTCAGCCTTCCAAGTAGCTGGAACCACAGATGGGTGCCACCATACCAGGCTAGTTTTTTGATTTATTGTGGAGATGAGATCCCGCCAAGTTGTCTAGGCTGATCTTGGATCCCCAGACTCAGGCAGTCCTTCTTACTTCCACCTCCCAAAATGCTGAGATTACAGGCATGAGCCACCATACCTGGCCATGTTTGTGTTCTTTATAGTATTTCTGACAACTATATTTTCTTTGCTGACTTGTTTTTGTTCTGTTTTTTCCATTAGATTGTAAGCTCCATGGTGGCAAAGGTCTTGCCCATCTCTTTGCCTGTCTTGCTCATCATTTTATCACCAGCAGCTAACTTACCCAGTGATAACAACCACTCAAATTTTGCAGAATGAGTGAAAGATACTCAGTATAGCTATTCAAAAGTCTTCATGTGGTAGTGAAGCTGATCCTGTTTTATCAGCTATAAACAGAGGAACAGAGAATATTAACATATTCACCACCGGCAGATTTTTCACTTTCCTAATACTGAGAGCGGGTAAAAATAAAAATAATCTAATGCTGGTTGCCGCAGACTTTTGTTGTTAAACACAAGTGAAATGGTCTTTTCTATATTGTCACCTTTTTAAGCTGGGCACAGTGGCTCATGCCAGTAATCCCAGCACGTTGGGAGACTGAGGGGCGAGGACTACCTGAGACCATGGGTTTGAGACCAGCCTGGGCAACATGGCAAGACCTTGTCTCTACAGTAAGTCAAAAAATCAGCTGGACATGCTGGTGCATGCCAGTGGTTCCAGCTACCTGGAAGGCTGAGGTGGAAGAATTGCCTGAGCCCGGCAGGTTGAGACTGCCGTGGCCGTGAGCATGCCATTGCACTCCAGCCTGGGTGACAGAGTGAGACTTCATCTCAAAAAAATAAAAATAATAAAAAATAAATTGTCACCTTTTTCACAATACAGCTAAAAGTTACAGTCATATCTAGCATTTGCCTCACGTACCACTTTGACTAGCGTTCTGTACTTTGTATTTTTATTTGGATTATAAACCCAAAAAGAGTTTTCCATGATGAAGTAAATGAATGTCAGTTGCAACCAGGAACAGAATTTGGAAAGATGTAAATTCATATCAGTGGTCATAAGTGAGTTAATGTAAACAGCCCTTCTGCAGTGGGGTATTAAAGGACCTTTCAGAGTTTCTTTTTTTTGTGTTGGAGTCTCACTCTGTCATCCAGACTGGAGCGCAGTGGCCGCTCCCGGCCACTGCAGCCTCAACCTGCTGGGCTCCGGCGATCCTTCTGCCTCAGCCTTCCGAGTAGCCGGAATTACAGGC
>NW_007086952.1:340440-342692 GCF_000164805.1 Carlito syrichta
TCACCTCAACCTCCCAAAGGCGCGGGATTACAGGCTGAGCCACCGAGCCCAGCTTCAGAGTTTCTGGATTTGGTTACATGGTATAGTCAGTTTTTGAAATTCATTGAGCTGTAGACTTATGTGTACTTTTCTCTGGGTATTTTAAGTCTCAGTAATCTTAAGTTAGAAATCATTTATTTTAAAAATGAGCCAGATGTGGTAGCACGCGCTTGTGGTTCCAGCTACTTAGAAGGCTGAGGGAAGGCCGGGTTCAGTGGCTCAGCCTGTAATCCCAGCACTTTGGGAGGCCGAGGTGAGTGGATTGCCCGAGCCCGCGGGTTCGAGACCCACCTCTCTACAATAAATCAAAAAATTAGCCGGGCGTGGTAGTGCGTGCCTGTAATTCCAGCTACTTGGAAGGCTGAGGCGGAAGGATCACCGGAGCCCAGCAGGTCGAGGCTGCGGTGACTGGGAGCGGCCACTGCACTCCAGTCTGGGCAACAGAGTGAGACTCTAACTCAAAAAAAAAAAAAAAAAAAAAAAAAAAAGGCTGAGGGAGAAGGATCACCTGAGCCCAGCTGGTAGAGGCTGCACTGGCTGTGAGTATGCTACTGCCCTCTAACATGGATGACAAAGTGAGACTCTTACTTAGAAAAAGAAACAAAAAAAAGCTTGGTGGCTCAGCCTGTAATCCCGCGCCTTTGGGAGGCTGAGGTGAGTGGACTGCCTGAGCCCGTGGGTTCGAGACCCTCCTGGGCAACTTGGCAAGACTTCATCTCTACAATAAATCAAAAATGAGCTGGGTGTGATAGCGTGCGCCTGTAGTTCCAGCTACTTGGAAGGCTGAGGCGTAAGGATCGCTGAAGCCCAGCAGGTCGAGGCTGCGGTGGTCGGCAGCGGCCACTGCACTCCAGTCTGGGCGACAGAGTGAGACTCCAACTCAAAAAAAAGAAAAAAGAAAAAAACACCTTTCTAGGGCTGCTTTGAGGATAGAATATAGCAATGTATATATGAAGCATTTACATAGTGCCAAATACAAAGTATACAAGGAGGACCAAAAGAACCCCAGAATTATCTTTTGGAGGGTGGCCTCCTTGTAGTACAGGCTTCCCCCACTAAGTCAGTGTTCTAGGAACCTATCAGCATCAATGTACCAACTAGCATTGTTGTGAGAGGCTGTGTTCAACTTCATTTTTTTTTTGGCGACTCTTTCAGTGTGTTTGCCCATTTCATGATGGGTGATTTATCAGCACACCTGCCCAGCTGCACTGTGTGCTCAGTAGTTTTGACCAAAAACGGCATGACCCCCTTGCCCCACTGTCCCTTTCACCTGATCTTCCCCGGTGACTTTTTTTGTTTGTTTCCCTGGATGAAAAAAATGCTCAAAGGGAAACGTTTTGTCAATGTGGAAAAGTTGAAACAAAAAACGGCAGAAGTACTAAAAGACATCAAAATTGATGAGTTCAAAAGCTGTTTTGAGCAGTGAAAAAAGCATCTCAGCCAGGCGCATTGGCTCACGGTTTTAATCCCTGCACTTTAGGAGGCCGAGGTGAGAGGATTGCCCTAGTCCAGGGGTTCGAGACCAGCCTGGGCAACTTGGTGTGAGACCTTATCTCTACAATAAGTCAAAAAATTAGCCAAGTGTGGTGGCATGCACCTGTGGTTCCATCTACTTGGAAGGCTGAAGTGGAAGGATCACCTCAGCCCAGCAGATCAGGGCTGCCGTGGCCGGGAGCATGTCACTACACTTCAGCCTGGGTAACAGAGTGAGACTCCTACTCAAAAAAAGAAAAAGCATCTCAATAGATATATTGCATCAGAGTACTTTGAAGGTGACTGAAGTTTAAATATGTAAGAATAAGTACATAGTTATTATAAATAAATACCGAATTTCTTTGGGTCTCCTCTTGTATCTTCAGTGACTAAGAGCTGCTCTCACTTTTATCTAGAGGGATATGACTAATATCAACCAACTAATTGAACTGTTGTCTTTACAAAAGTAAATGTGTTTTATTAATTTATGTACCAGGAAAATAAGTAGGCCGGGCTCGGTGGCTCAGCTTGTAATCCCAGCACTTTGGGAGGCCAAGGCGAGTGGATTTCCTGAGCCCACGGGCTCGAGACCCACCCGGGCAACTTGGCAAGACCTTGTCTCTACAATAAATCAAAAACTAGCTGGGCGTGGTAGCGCGTGTCTGTAGTTCCAGCTACTTGGAAGACTGAGGCGGAAGGATCGCCAGAGCCCAGCAGGTCGAGGCTGCAGTGGCCTCCAG
>NW_007086952.1:342968-346614 GCF_000164805.1 Carlito syrichta
GGCTAATTTTTGACTTATTGTGGAAATGAGGTCTCACCAAGTTGCCCAGGTGGGTCTTGAACCCGCGGGCTCAGGCAATCCACTCACCTCAGCCTCCCAAAGGCGCGGGATTACAGGCTGAGCCACCGAGCCCGGCTAGTTGGTTGGTTTTTTTTTGAGTCAGTGTCTCACTCTGTCGCCCAGACTGGAGGGCAGTGGCACGCTCATGGCCACTGCAGCCTCAATCTGCTGGGCTCAGGTGATCATTTCACCTCAGCCTTCCAAATATCTGGAACCACACAGGGTTATGCCACCACGCCCAGCTCGTTTTTTGATTTATTGTAGGAGATAAGGTCTCACCATGTTATCCAGGCTGGTCTCAAACCCCTGGGCTCAGGAAGTCCTATCGCTTCCGCCTCCCAAAGGACTGGGATTACAGGCATGAGCCATCGTGCCCAGCTTTTTTTTTTCTTCACCGAGTTGGAGTCTCACTGTCACCCAGGCTGGAGTACAGTGGCATGCTCACAGCCACTGCAACCTCGACCTGCTGGGCTTAGGCAATCCTTCCACCTCAACCTTTCAAGCAGGTGGACTACAAGGCATGTGTCACCACACCCAGCTAATTTTTTTTTTTTAATTTATGTAAAGATGAGTTCGGGCCAAGTTGCCTAGGGTGGTCTTGAATCCCTGGGCTCAGACTGTCCTCTCACCTCAACTTTCCAAAGTGCTGGGATTATAGGCATGAGCTACTGCGTCCAGGTTTTTTTTGAGTCAGAATCTCACTCTCACCCAGGCTGGAGTGCAGTGACATGATCATGGCTCCCACAGCCTTGACCCGTTGGGCTTGGGCAGTCCTACCTCAGCCATTCAAGTAGCTGGAATTATAGGCACACATCCCCATGCCTGACTATTAATTTTTTTTTTTTTTTTTGAGTTGGAGTCTCACTCTGTCACCCGAACTGGAGTGCAGTGGCCGCTCTTGGCCACTGCAGCCTCGACCTGCTGGGCTCCGGTGATCCTTCCGCCTCAGCCTTCCAAGTAGCTGGAATTACAGGCGCGCACTACCACGCCTGGCGTATTTTTTGATTTATTGTAGAGATGAGGTCTCGCCATGTTTCCCAGACTAGTCTCAAACCCATGGGCTCAGGCATTCCTCTCGCCTTAGCCTCCCAAAGTGCTGGAATTACAGGCGTTAGCCACTGCGCCTGGCACTTTACTTAGCTTTTGTCCAGGTGTTTGACATTCTGGCATTTACTATTGGGGCAATATTGCTATAAACACCTTTGTAACTTTTCCTCCTTATGAATTATTCACTGGGGTTGTATCTCCAAATAAATCAGAGAGCATAGACAATTCAATAAATCCACTCACTTAGATCATTACCTAATATTTAATCTTTATCCACAACACATTGTAAATGATGATAGCTTAAGAATTGAAACAGTTTTATGGATTTTGTGTGCTGTAGTGATCATGTCATCATTGGTTTTATTCTAACTTCCTCCCAGGGTATATGAGTGTAACAAGCGCTGCAAATGTGACCCAAACATGTGCACAAACCGGCTGGTACAACACGGGCTGCAGGTTCGGCTTCAGCTATTCAAAACACAGAACAAGGGCTGGGGTATCCGCTGCTTGGATGACATTGCCAAAGGCTCTTTTGTCTGTATTTATGCAGGTTGGTGTTAAAATATAAGTGTTGCTTATATTCTCCACCTCAGGACTGGTTGGTGTTAAAATATAAGGTTGCTTCCACAGTGGGGAATTGAACCAGAGACAAGTTGAATATAAGAATAAAGTTCTTGGCATGTGGACTGAGGGTAAGAGGAAGCCAGGGACTTCTATAAAGAACATGGTGAGTGGTGCACCTGTCTAGGTGGACCAGAGAGATGGAAGTGTTTCATAAAAAAATGAAAGGGAGCCGGGCTCGGTGGCTCAGCCTGTAATCCCGCACCTTTGGGAGGCTGAGGAGAGTGGATTGCCTGAGCCCACGGGTTCGAGACCAGCCTGGGCAGGCGAGACCTCATCTCTACAATAAATTAAAAAAAAAATTAGCCGGGCGTGGTAGCGCGCGCCTGTAATTCTGGCTACTCGGAACGCTGAGGCGGAAGGATCGCCGAAGCCCAGCAGGTCGAGGCTGCGGTGGCTGGGAGCGGCCACTGCACTCCAGTCTGGGCGACAGAGTGAGACTCCAACTCAAAAAAAAAAAAAAAATGAAAGGGGAGATGTTTTGGACATGATGATATTTCAGAGGACATTATATCATTTTCCCCTATATCATTCTACCCAGAGATATTTTAGCATAACTAAGAACTCCCTTTCTATAAAGTAGAAGAAATGGGAAGACAGGGCAAGATTAAAACTACAGTAAGCTTCCCCATAGTTTCATAGTAAGACACACAGGATGTATCATCAAAGACAATGAGAGACCAGAATGAAAGCATTTTGATTCTTGTATACTGGGTGCTGATGGAGTGACCATTTTATTTTTCCTAAAAGTTTCCCATAATCCTAAAAGGCCTTTAATTCTCTAATTTTCCAGGCAAAATCCTGACGGATGACTTTGCAGACAAGGAGGGTCTGGAAATGGGTGATGAGTACTTTGCAAATCTGGACCATATCGAGAGTGTGGAGAACTTCAAGGAAGGATATGAGAGTGATGCCCCCTGTTCCTCTGACAGCAGTGGTGTAGACTTGAAGGACCAGGAAGATGGCAACAGTGGCACAGAGGACCCCGAAGAGTCCAATGACGATAGCTCAGATGATAACTTCTGTAAGGATGAGGACTTTAGCACCAGCTCTGTGTGGCGGAGCTATGCCACCCGGAGGCAGACCCGGGGCCAGAAGGAAAACGGACTATCGGAGACAGCTTCCAAGGACTCCCGCCCCCCAGATCTTGGGCCCCCACATATTCCTGTCCCTCCCTCGATCCCTGTTGGTGGCTGCAATCCGCCTTCCTCTGAAGAGACACCCAAGAACAAGGTGGCCTCATGGTTGAGCTGCAATAGTGTCAGTGAAGGTGGTTTTGCTGACTCTGACAGCCGATCATCCTTCAAGACTAGCGAGGGTGGGGTGGGCCGGCCTGGGGGAAGCCGAATGGAAGCCGAGAAGGCCTCCACCTCAGGGTTGGGCGTCAAGGATGAGGGAGACATCAAGCAGACCAAGAAAGAGGTAAGCACTGGCAGAAGACAGAGGTGGCTTGTAACTTTGTTGCAGCAACAAACTTAATGTAGTCTCACTGTGGGTCTTTGCATGTAGACTGTTTTACTTAGTGGATATTTCTGTGGCAACCTTATTATCTCCCCCTATAGATCCAGCACATTCTTAGTGTTTAAATCACTAAATTTTTTTTTTTTTTGAGTTGGAGTCTCACTCTGTTGCCCAGACTGGAGTGCAGTGGCCGCTCCCGGCCACCGCAGCCTCAACCTGCTGGGCTCTGGCGATCCTTCCACCTCAGCCTTCCGAGTAGCCGGAATTACTGGCGCGCGCTACCACGCCCGGCTGATTTTTTGATTTTTATTGTAGAAATGAGGTCCCGCCTGCCCAGGCGGGTCTCGAACACTAAATTATTTTAAAATCCACTTGCTTGGGGATAGGAGTAGATGAGTATCTGACTCATTCCAAAGTGAAGGATTTGTGAGTGATTTTTTTTTTTTTTTTTTTTTTT
>NW_007086952.1:346927-347316 GCF_000164805.1 Carlito syrichta
TGGGGACGGGGAGACACCCCTTATCAACAAGGGTGCCTGAACGAAGCATATTTGTATACCTAACCCTTAACTGTACCCCACAATATTAAAAAATACTGATTAAAAATAAAAATTATCTGGGCATGGTGTGCCTGTGGTTCCAGCTACTTGGAAGGCTGAGGTGGAAGGATGGCCTGAGCCTAGCAGGTCAAGGCTGTGCAGTGACCATGAACATACCACTGTACTCCAGCCTAGGTGACAGAGTGAGACTTCAACTCAATAAATAAAAATAAAGCTGAGGTGAGTGGATTGCCTGGGCCCGCGGGTTCAAGACTTGCCTGGGCAACTTGGCAAGACCTCATCTCTACAATAAATCAAAAATTAGCTGGGCGTGGTAGCACATGCCTGTA
>NW_007086953.1:0-2012 GCF_000164805.1 Carlito syrichta
ACCCACGGGTTCAGGCAATCCACTCACCTCAGCCTCCCAAAGGCGCAGGATTACAGGCTGGGCCACTGAGCCCGGCATAAACTTTTTAAATAAAGAAAAAAGCCAGACATGGTGGCTCATGCCTGTCATCCCAGCACTTTGGGAGGCTGAGGCGAGAGGATTACCTCAGCCCAGAGTTCGAGACCAGCCTGGGCCACTTGGTGAGACCCTGTCTCTACAATAAATCAAAAAATTAGCCAGGCATGGTGCCCCGCGCATGCAGTTCCAGCTACTTGGAAAGCTGAGATGGGAGGATTACCTGAGCCCAGCAGGTCAAGGCTGCGGTGGCCGTGAGCACGCCCCTGCACTCCAGTCTGGGCAACAGAGAGAGACTCAAAAAATAGTAAAATGAAATAAAATAGAGAAATAAATGAGGCAGGCGCAATGGCTCACGCCTGTCATCCCAGCTCTCTGGAAGGCCAAGGCGGGAAGATTGCTTGAGCACAGGAATTCGAGACCAGCCAAGGCAACACACAGTGAGACCCTGTCTCTAGAAAAAAGAAAAAATGAGCCGGGTGTGGTGGCTCAGGCCTGTGGTCCCAGCTACTCGGGAGGCCCAGGCAGGAGGATCTTTGGAGGCCAGGAGTTGAGGCTGTGGTGAGCTGTGATCATGCCACTGCACGCCAGCCTGGGTGACAGAGTGAGACCCTGACTCAAAAACGTACACACAGAGAAGAGAAAAGTCTCTCTCGTTGGTGCCCCACGACAGCCCTGTGCTTGCACCTGCCCCATGCAGGGCCATTGCTGGGGTGTTTGAGGTGGGGAAACGGGCCCAGAGAGGCAGGGACCCACCGAGGGGGCTGGAAGCCCCCTCATCTTTCCCGCGTCCCTCCTCAGGGCCACCATCGAGGAGACCTACTCAAAGGCGATGGCGAAACTTTCCAAGCTGGCCAGTAACGGGACGCCGGTGGGGTGAGTGGCCAGGGCCCTGGGAATGCCGTGGGTGGATGTCTCTTCGGGCCTGCAGAACAGGGCACCATCCGCCTTACTCCTGGGCTGATTGGAGAGAGGGGTGGGTGTCCTTCTCTCACTCACCAGCTCGCTCATGGCTGATTTCACAAAGAATGAACTCGAGACGTTGACCCAGACGGATAAAACCCCCAGTTGTCTCGGGCCACACGCATCCGGGCTGTGAGTGGGCACAGATGCTAAACACAGAGTTTGTCCCAGGATGGAAACTGCTAGAAAGGGAAGGAAGTGGAGGCCAGAGACCGGGCCCCGCCCTTGGGTGGGCCTGGCTCCCAGAAGCTCGAGATGTTGACTGACAGACAGAGCCAGCCTCAGGGGTGACTGAATGGCAGAGGCCCAGGCAGGACTTAGCTGGCGCAAAGGCCCGGAGGCAGAAGCGACTCAGGGAAGAGGCCAGGAGGGCGAGGCTGCAGGGCCTGTGGGAGGAGGGGCGGGCGTGCGGGGGCACCTGCCGGGAGACGCCATAGAGGCCTGACACACAGGGCACTTTGAAGCGAAGACATGGCCGTGCGGCAGTTCACGCCTGGCATCCCAGCACTTTGAGAGGCCAAGGTGGGAGGATCACATGAGCCCAGGAGTTGGAGATCAGCCTAAGCAACCTAGCCAGACCACACCTATAGAAAGATTTAAAAGATTGTCTGGGCATGGTGGCTCACGCCTGTAGTTCCAGCTCCTTGGGAGGCTGAGGTGGGAGGACTGCTTGAGCCAGGAGGTCGAGGCTGCAGTGAGCTCTGGTCACGTCACGGCCCCCCAGCCTGAGCCACAGAGCAGGGTCCTGTCTCGAAAAAAAAAGTTGGCCGGGCTCAGTGGCTCGGCCTGTCATCCCGTCTTCGGGAGCCCACGGGCGCGGAGCAGCCCGGGCAACCTGGCGAGACCGCGTCTCTGCATGAAGCAAAACCCAAAAAGAGCGGGGCGTGGGAGCGCACGTCTGTCCTTCGGGCTCCTGGGAAGGCGGAGGCGGAAGGACCGCCGGAGCCCGCAGGCCGCGCGGGGCGGCCGCGAGC
>NW_007086954.1:0-1970 GCF_000164805.1 Carlito syrichta
TTATTGTAGAGATGAGGTCTCACCAAGTTGCCCAGGTGGGTCTCGAACCCGCGGGCTCAGGCAATCCACTCACCTCAGCCTCCCAAAGGCGCGGGATGACAGGCTGAGCCACCGAGCCTGGCTTCCCTCCACATTTAAATACGTTGTTTAAGGGATTCCTGCCACATATCCGGTCCCATAGGCAGCTCTGTCTCCTCACAATAACCGGACACAAGCAACCTCTTTGACGGCCTACGCCGGCTTCGGATTCGTGGACCCTCCCCCCAGTTTGGGTCACTCCACTTTGTCCCGCAGTCCCACTGATTTATGTATCGCTGTGAGAAACAATCTTGTTTCCGCGAATCTTTGCACAGGCGTCTGGTTCTTATTCCCCTCGGGATAAATTCCTACAAATAGACTCTGGCTCAACATGCTGCACTTTTGATATGTGTCACCGCAGGGATTTGGGGTTTATTTTTGTTGGGGATGGAAAACTCAGAACCTGAGGAAAGAGGCAAGTCGTGTCCTAAAACTGCTTATGGCAAAGAAACCGTGGAATATCCAACCCCTCGCCTCTCCTTGCCATAGCACCAGGGACTGAGCAACCAGAACGGGAATCACATGTCAAGCAGGTGTCGCTCCCCTGGCCGGCTGGATAGCAGGTGAGCGTGGAAGCCCAGCGGAGCAAGTCCCCTCCTGGGTGCCCCGAGGTGGGTGGGGCTGGGAGCCCCAGAACACGGAGACTGACAACCCGGCCCAGGCCAGCCGAGGCTCCAGCCAGCCAACACCCCATGCACCCCGCTGCCCTGGTCATGGGACCCGTGATCTGGTCTCCACACCAGCGAACTCCAGGCCCCTCTTCGTTAGTCTAGAAACAGGTGGTGATACGGGGACCCCTGTCCTTGCAACCAGATGTACAACGTGTGTCATCCTCATCACCATCCTCTGACCTGGGCAGACCTGAGGTCAAAAGAGACCTGTGCCTCAGTTTCTCCGTGGTGGGTTAAATAGTGGTTTCCCCAAAATGTACCCAACTCGCACTCTCAGAATGGGACCTTGTTGGGAAACGGAGTCTTGGCAGAGATGATTGTGTCAGGGTCTCAAGATGAGGTCATCCTGGGTCAGAGCAGGTCCCGAATCCTGTGAAGGATGTCCTCATGAGAGACAGAAAGTAGGAGACGCAGGGACACAGGACGCAGGCCACACGAAGCCAGGGCAGAGCTAGAGTGATGTGGACACAAGTCAAGGATGCCTGGGGCCCTCAGAAGCAGAAAGAGGCAGGAAGAAGGCTCCCCTGGAGCTCTCAGAGGGAAGACGGCTCTGCCCACACCTTGAACTTGGACTTCCGGCCCCCAGAACCAACGCTAAGTTTGTGCTGTTTTAAGCCGCCCAGTTTGTTATAGCAGCCCTAGGAAGCTCATACGCATTGGGGAATGGGAAAACGCTTCATACAGATTGCTGTAGGGATGAGAAACAACTATGTAAACATCCTCATCACATAGTAGGTCCTCAGAAGCGGTGGCCATTCACTCAGCAAACACGGGGCCCCTGTGTGAGCCGGGCGCCCGGCTGCGGGACGGGGGCTTGGTCTCTCTCTGCGCGGCGTGGCCCTGCTTCAATACCAGCAGGTGAGGGTAGGGCGGACAGAGCGCCCTGGGGGCAGAGGAGGAGGGGGCCGTGAGGCCAGCGTCACAAGCACGGCAAGAAAAGCCAGGGTGGAGGGACCCGCAAGGGCAGAGGACGGGCGGGCAGAACGCGTGCAGGGCCTCTGGGCACCGGGGAGTGCTTGGGGGGGCTCTGGAGCAACCCGTGTGGGAAGGGGGGCAGGGTCAGAGGAACGGGCGGGGAGACGAGGCCTTAGCACGGAGCTGGGGGTGCCGAGAGGTGGTGGGAGTCCAGGGACTTGCAGCAAAGGCAGGGCAGCCGTGGACGGCCCACGCAGGGACGCGGGCAGCCTGGCACTGAGGTCGCCTGGGTGCAACGGGCAGGGG
>NW_007086954.1:2008-4277 GCF_000164805.1 Carlito syrichta
GGGGTGGGGGGTGGCGTGGGAGGAAGGGGGCTGAGCTGCACCCAGGCAGGGTGCACAGGGAAGGACGCCAGCCCTGGCCTGCAGTCACTGGGGTCTGCTTGCATGAAGCAGAGGCACAGAGCCAAGACCTCCTCAAGACCCCTGTCTGTGCCTTGGTTTCCCCAAAAAGCTCAAGCACCCGCTTTGTGCTGTGGCTTCCGCTGCAGGAAGAAAGTGAAGGGAGGAGCCCTTCCATTTGTCTGACACCTCCCCAGCAGCCATCCCCTGGGGGACCTTGTGCTGAGGACCCCCTCAGGCCCAAGGGAGCAAAGCCCCGGGTACGAGGCGCACCTGCTGAGCGGAGGGGCTGGCAGGGCGGGCTCCCCGATGGGCTCCCAGATGGGCTCAGCCGCCCTGGCCGGGGCCCAGCCTCCCCACACCCAGCCTGTGAGGCGCCCTTTGAGCTGCCGGATTAGTATTCACTCTGGGTGTCAGCTCTGAAAGGCCTTGTTCGCTCCAGAGAACGGCCAGGGCAGCTGGGCAGGGGGCTCTGTGTAGCCACACCCCCCCACGCACACACTGAGGACCCTCGACGGCCCGGCACGCCAGGCGGGGGCCGCTGGGGTCCCTCCCCCCAACCCAGGATCCCTACTGACACAGCCACGGCTGGAGGGGGTGGTCTAAGTGTCCAGGAGGGCCTGTCGGTCCATCTCTCTTTGTCCGTCTGTCTCTCTTTGCCTACGTCTCTCTGAGTTTGCGTCTCTGTCTCTCTCCGTCTCTGTCTCTCACCCTCTCCCTCCTCTGTCCCCCTCTCCTACCCTCCTGAGGTTTCGGGCACTCGGGGGACCAGGGAGAATCCCTGCAGGTCGCTTCTCAAACAGTAAAAGAAACGGGCCAGGCATGTGAGGAGGACTTGCTGGAACAAACGCATTCCCTTGGGCGGGGGCCCCACTCCAGGCCCAACGCCCTGCGACATCTGCCCCTGCCGGGTCCGTCCTAACTCTGGGCTGACTCGTGGACACGCCCATAGTCCCTGCAGCTGGACTCCAACAAGAATAGCCAAGGCCCTGTTGCTGGTGCCCTGGGCCGGGTGTGCCACGGCTGGGCCAGGCGGACTGTGGGTTTCAGGACTGAGTAACACCCTGCTCAGCTGCACCCTCTCCAGGCCCTGGGGCCTCAGAGTCAAAAAGTGATGAGAAGACCGGTGGAGGCCGGGCTCGGTGGCTCAGCCTGTCATCCCAGCACTCTGGGAGGCCGAGGCGAGTGGATGCCCTGAGTCCGCGGGTTCGAGACCTGCCCGGGCAACTTGGCGAGATCGCGTATCTACCATAAATCAAAAATCAGCCGGGCGTGATAGCACGCGCCTGTAGTTCCGGCGACTTGGAAGGCTGAGGCGGAAGGATCGCCGGAGCCCAGCAGGTCGAGGCTCTGGTGGCCGGGAGTGGCCACTGCCCTCCAGTCTGGGTGACGGAGTGAGACTCCAACTCAAAAAAAGAAAAAAAAAAAAAAAAAAGACCGGTGCAATTGCCACGAGGAAGGTGTCCATGGGCAGGAATGCAAACTGTCAACGCTGAATGCCCGTGGAAGTTTCTGACCCTGTGGCCCAGTGAGCTCACTTGGGTGGACATGGGGATCTTGAAGCTCTGTGCCTGGTCATTTGACCCGAGGTCACCCGATGGCTCTGGGATGTCCTTGTGCCCAAGGAGACCCACCACCCCAGGCTCGGCCAGCAGGGGAGACGCAGGGAGACCCAGAGTCCACGGGGAACGTGCACTGGGCAACACAGCCCCAAGGTGTGGGCTGCCCTGGACACACCAAGCTCTGCCCGGGGGGTCCCAGCCTTGCAGCCAGCACAAACACACAGTCCACAGCCACACCCAAGCAAAGGCGCTTCGGGGGTGGAGGGGAGCCTGCAGGGGGGTGCTGGGTCGAGCCAGCGTCAGCCTGACGCGACCAGGGTCTTCCTGAACCGCCACCTCTGCATGGCACACCCAGGGCTCTGGGCCACCTGTAGCAGTCCAGCCTTAGAGACCACAGGTGGCCGAGAAGCAGCCAGGGTTCTAGGCCTGTGACAGCTCACCCTGGAGACTCCGGGCCTGCAGCTGCTCCCAGAAGTGTCTGGGAAACCCTGCGGGAGCTGGGCTTGCCAGTGCCCGCTGGGTGGGTCGCATGCCCGCCTGATGGGGAATTGCTGGAGGGCCATGGGTGGAGACCTGGGCAGCTCCCCAGGGAGTCAGCGCCTGTCACGGAGCTCGGAACCTGCCGCCTGCCCAGGCCGCTCCACGGGGCT
>NW_007086954.1:4765-13608 GCF_000164805.1 Carlito syrichta
TCCCCTCCTGGCGCTGCACCCCGGCTGGGTGTCCTCACCTGAGATGGGGCCCCCGCCTCTTCAGGGCCACGGGGGTCCGGCCAGCACCCCTCACTGCCTCCCCCCTGCTCCGGCCTCTCTACTTTCCTCTCCAGCCTCTGGCCTGTGCCCGGGCTGTGCCCTCCGCCTGGGGCACCGTCCCCTCCGCCTGGGGCACCGTCCTCCCCTTCTGCTAGACGGCGCCCACGCCACTCTCAGCTTCAGGCTTCACAGCCACCTCTTCCAGAAGCCCTCCAGTCACGCCTCGGCAATGTTTACAAGTACCTGGTCAGTGGCTGATGGCGGGCTGAGCGGGGCAGAGGCCACCTCTGCGTGGGTCCCGTCAGCACGCAGGGCAACGTCCGGCTCCCGGTGGCGTTCAACCCCGCGGGCTGTGCGGCTGCGGGTCACCGCTCCCTTTGGACGGTCCCTTCCCCACACACACCCGGCACCTGCCCACGCGGCCACCCCTCCGCACACACACCCCGCACAACTCCCACCGGGCATGCGTACTCACACGTATGTACACACTCATGCACACCCCTACACGCGCACCCACACACGCACATACGCCAAGACACGAAGGCCTGGGCGCCCCGAACTCCCCGTGTGCCCATGCCAGGCGCCTGCCACCGCCGCCTGGCCTCCCGCCCCACGCATGTCACCCCCAGCCGTGCTCACTCACCCCACCCCGCCACGTCGCTCCAGCCGGCGCCCGAAGCTGGGGAACGCGAGCTGCTGTTGGCCGCCTCTGCCTGCCGGCGCTTGCCAAGCAGTTTCCATGGCGACACATCTTGGCTCTGGCAGGAACCAAGGAGTGTGGGGAAGAGGGTCTCCCCACGGAGGGGGCGAGGCAGGAGGTCTCTGCGTCCTCGGGCTCCTGACAGTCACGGGGGGCTCCGGTAAGTGGAGACACCCCCTACCCCAAGCTAGACTTGCACCTTGAGAAGGAGGCTCTGGGGTGGTCCCTCTGGGTCACCTGGTACAGGAGCGGGCTTAGGACATTTAGTCATTCCACACACCTTCGGGGCAAGCCACCCTGTGCTGGTGGCTGGGCTGCACAAAAGGGCTCGTGGTTGAGTCCTGAGGCTGGACTGTTGCTCCCGCTGCCCCACTGAAAGGCCCGTCCTAGCAGGTCAGTCCATGGCTCCCTGCACACTGAGGCCCCAAGTCCCAGCTTCTCGGAGGTTGGCTCCAAGGGCCAGGATGCTGGGTATCCCTTTATGGTAGGTCAGCTGCAAACGTGGCCCCAGTGCTTCCCCCTTGCCCGCTACCATGTCTCATCCCTGCACCTGAGCCTGTCTCCTGACTTAATTGGGCCAATGAAAGCTGACAGAAGTAACGCCATGCCAGCTCGGAGCTGTGCCTGCTTTCTCTTGGCCCCATGCTTGTCTGGGCTGGTCCACAAGAAGGTGAGAGGACACCGGAACCTGGGTCATCCTGGAGGAAACCATCCTGGACCAGCTAGCACCAACCTGCCAGCTGCCCACAGATGCATGAGCCAAGACACCACATCTAACCCTGAGCAGCAGTACTGCCTGGCCGGCCATAGACCCTTTAGAAGGAATAAAACATCATTGGTGCTATTTGTTACACAGCACTAGCTAACTGATACACCTTCTTTCTTTTTCTTTCTTTTTTTTTTTTTTTTACATTTTTTTATTTTTAAAGATGTGGAGTACAATTCAGGGTTAGGTATACAAATGTTCATTATGCAGGTACCCTTGTCGATGAGGTGTGCCCCTCCCTCCCCTGGCAGTTTCCCTCAACTGCCAATCCCAGCCCCCTCCCCCGGCAGTTTCCCACTACTGCCAGTCGCTTTCTTATAGTATTATGATAATTGTTCAAGGTCCGCTTATGAGTGAGAACATATGGCACTCTGTTCTTTGTTTCTATGATAGATAACCGAGTATGATCGACTCTAAATCCACCCAAGTTGCTGCGAAGCCCATATGTTTGTCCTTCTTTATGGTTGTATAATATTCCATTGTGTATATGCACCACAGACACACCCTCTTTCTAGGGCCCTGGCCAGCAGCCACCCAACCTCATACGATCAGCACATGCTGACCCCTAAAATCTCCCCGGGGATGCTAAGAACCAGGTTGGAGTGAGGGCTACAGTTTGCCCGGGTTCTGCTGACTGCCAGTGCCATGGCCCAGACCAGAGGGGCTTGATGAGAGATAGAACTTGTGGGAGGGGGTTTCCCATGTCCAGTCCATTGTGCAGGAGCTGTTAAAAGAGAAGCACAAGGCCTCGCCACCTTTCTTTGTCTCAGTCTTCCCACCTGTGAAACGAACCCAGGGGCCTGTCCTGGCTCCTGGGGCCAACTGGTAAGGTGATGTGTGTTTCAGCTGGGCACAGACCTACTGTGTGCCAGCCCTGCCCTGAACCTAGGGATAGAGACACACGGATAGGACCCATCACTGCCTTCAAAGTGCCCACAACACTGAGAGGGCAGCGTTACCAGTCCCAGCCTACAGATAGGAAGACTTGCCCAAGGCCTGGGTCACTGTGGCCACGAATACCCAGCAGGACCTGAGCTTGTCGTTCTCTGGATGTGTTTTTCCCCATGGACACCTCCCTGGAAATATTTTACATCCTGAGCTAACTGCATTTACAGGTCATCGTTGGTGGGATTTTCCAGTCCATTCACCGAGAATCGTGGTTCAGTGCTACTGCGGGGGGGGGGGGGGGGGGGGGTAGCTGGCAAACAGAGCCCCCCGCCCACCCCTCGAGCTCCCTCCAGCCAGATCTGAGAGGAGGGCCTTGTTCTCTGCGTGATACCAGCTCCCTCCAGAACTTGGTGAGACAATGATCAACTACCTTGTCAGCTCTTCCGTGTTCCTGGAGTAACTGCCTTTAAATATTTTACCAGCATTTTTCACGGCTTGCAGGGACGCGGATGGTCCAGGCTGCCTAACCTGCTTTTCCCCAGGGCAGGGAAATGTGCATGGTGGCAGAACCAACACCACTGCTGTGCCCTGGCTGGACATCCAAGCTATGTCCGTGGTGACTGGCAAGTGTCCTTTTGTCAGAAGGCGCTTGCCCAAACCGGCAAACCCGAGCTCTTGTTTGGTGGCCTCATGGGGAGGGGAGGGATGGACGTCAGGGCTCATCCTGCCCAAAGTGGGGAGCATGAAGGAGACCGTCCCCACTTCAAGCTGGAAACCTGCAGGGCTATAGGCTGAGGGTAAGAATGCGTCAGAGGGAAGCCGGACTTGGTGCTGAGGGAAGAAGAGCAGCAGCTCCGGAGAGGGAGCCCTGGAGCTGCTCGCACAGACGTGAGACCCAGGCTGTGGAGAACGCCAGGCAGCAGAGCTGGCTTGAACAGCTTCCGACAGGCGATGTCCCAACCCGACTCTCCCGAGGGGAGCCCACCCGCGTCCTAGGCCTCAACCCCCACAGCGCGTTTCTGGAAGCCAACGAGCAGCCACATAAGTCCAGCTGACCAAGGACACGGGGACGCAGGGCACCAGGAGGGACCCCGCACAGACTCCACACACTAGAGCGGTGGGGGCCCGTGTGACACTGGCCGGGCGGGCCGGCTGCCTCGCTCCCAGGCACCCGGCCTGACTGCGTCCCCCAGAATCCTTTGGAGCCGGGATTCGGTCGCTCAGCCTGCACCAAAATGCAGATTTCGCCCGAGGCACTGCCAGCTGCTTTCCAAGGAGTACGGAGCTCCTACCAGCCTCGCACGCCACTGTGCCGGTGCCCTTCCTGCCGGCTTCCGACCCCAAGAAAGGGGGCCGCCCCTGGGCCGGGTCACTGCTTCGCCTGCAGTGCCCCCGAGCCCCAGGCAGCCCTCCCCTCTTGGCCACAAGACCACCTTGAGGCCATGAGGTGTGCTGAGGCCATGACTCCCAGGGTGGCTCACGTGTCCTGGGCCGCACACCCTCTGCCGTGGGCCCGCCTGCCACCCCTCCAGGAAGCTCCTCTGATGGAGAGCCCGCAGGGTCCTGGAGGCAGCGGGGCCTTCACCTCTGGACCTCGCCTGAGAACCAGGGACGGCAGCAGGGTTCGGGTCCCTGCCACCTAACTAGATTGGAGCTGGGACTGTTTCTCTCGTCTCCGGTGTTCCCCGTGTATCTCACACCCACACATGGTGTCTGCACCCTAAGGACACAGGATCCCCAAGCCCCCACCTGGTTTCCTTGCACTTGATGCCTGGGGGGAACTAAAAACTCAGACTAAGCGGATGGTCTAGGCTGGGTGGATTCTGCACTCCATGGCCACCCTCTCCCCTGGGCTCCCTCCCCCACCGCCCCGTCCTGCCACCCTCCAGTGTGGGCCTCGCACCGGGCGTCCTCCAGCAAGCCCCCTCCCCCACGCACACCCTCTGCCCCACCTGGAAGGCACGCTGTGTGGCCGGCAGCTCCTCATCCTCGGGGCTTGGCCGAAAAGTGCCCCCAGACTTCCACGGCCATGGTCCCAGCTTCTCAAAGCTGGTCTCCTCCCCGGAGTCTCTCCCCCAGATACTTTACTTCGTGGCTGTTATCACCACCTGCAATAACCTGCAATGACACGTGTGTGCCTGCATGTTCGTGTTCCATCTCCTGCCCTGCCTGGCGAGTTGCAGGATGACAAGCCCCAGCCGTCGGCTGCAGCTGTCTTCCCAGAACCCAGAGAGGGCCCTGCCAAGGGCATTTCAAGTGCTGGTTGGTCGAATGACTGATTGACGGGAAGGGGGTAGACTGGACAGTGGATGTGGCTTCTGAGGGAGGGTGCTGTCTGCACCAGGCACGCCCGCCCTGAAGAGCCTCTCGCCAGCTCGAGCTTCCTGCTGCCTCCTCACACATCTCGCTGGTCTCTGTTCCCAGTGGCTCTGGAAGAATGCACCAAATCTGCCAGGAGACCCCAGGACTGCTCCCTGCGGGCTCAGCTCCACCTCGGGCCCGGTCTGCAACCTGTGCAAAGGTTGGACTGCATGCCTGAGGACACAGGCCGACTTCTCAAGGGAGGCCGGGAAGCTGGTGGCCGGCCCAGCGGCAGACCCACCAAGGGGCATGTGGACCGTGGGCCAGGCCCTGGCCGCCATCCTCAGGTCTGCTAAAGCACAGTGGGCGCTGCCGCCTATCTGTGAGCAGGCACGTCTGCAGGACCTCACAGGGCCCACACACCTCCCACTGTAGCATGCACAGCCTGCGCCCAGCACCACGGCTCCTGAGCACACAAGTAGCGCGAAGCAACCTGGCACGGCGCAAGGAGCTCCAGGAGGCACAGGCATCTTCCTTCCCTGGAAGGAAGATGCAAACTCCCCATCTACAGGCGAGGGAAGAAAGGACAGAGCTGAGCTTGTGCCTGCTGGCCCCACTGAGGACCGCCTGGGTCCTAACCCCTGCTGACAGGGCCCCACCTGCCCGTCCACTGAGACAGCAGACTTCAGGGTAATCCTGGAGGTCAAAGATTAGAAGCCTGGACTCCACTGGGCTGACACTTGGGGTCACTGTCAAGAGGGTCAAGTGCCAAGTCACTCTCCAGCCTGGTCGTCACGGAACTCCTGGGGCATCAGGCAGGGGATCCCTCCCCAGACGCCTCTCCAAACCCTCTGGGCCTGGGGCCTATCCCTGGCCAGTCTTAGCACAAAGTGCTGACTGAATGGCATTAGTCAAATTCCAGCTGTTTTAAAAAACTAGAACTGACAAGAATCGAATATAGTCAAGGTGTATGTGATCTGACACAAGTGTGCATTGTGTAAAGATGTTTACAAATTAACTCAGCCATCACTACCCACATCGTACACTAGAGCCCCAGCACTTAATCAGCTCCTAACTGAAAGTGTGTACCTTTGACCAACATCTTCCCATGCCCTGCCGAAGTCCTGGCCCCGAGCAACCATCCTTCTACTCTTTGCTTCTGAGTTTGGCTTTTAAAGATTCCATACAAGTGAGATCATGTAATTTGCCTTTTTGTGCCTCGTTTATTTACGTAACACAATGTCCTCCAGGTTCACTCACGTTGTCATAAATGACAAGATTTCCTTCTTTTTTTAATGGCCGAATAATATTCCATTGTATATACATGTAATTTATTGATCCATTCATTCATGGATGGACACTTAGGCTGATTCCATATCTTGGCTTTTGTGAATAATGCTGCAATGAACATGGGAGTGCAGATACCTCTTCAATATGCTTATTTCATTTCCCTTGGATTATATACCAGAAGAGGAATTGCTAGGTTATGTGGTAGTTACATCTGTAATTATTTGAGGGATCTCCATACTGCTTTCCATGGTGGCCACACCAGTTTACAATCCCATCAACATTGTATGAGTGTCCCCTTTTCTCCACATCCTTGCCAACACTTACAAATCACTGCCAAGACCAATGTCAAGGAGCCTTTCTTCATATGTTTTCTTCAAGGAGTTTCACAGTTCCAAACTCATTTTATGAGACTAGCATTACCCTCATACCACAGCCAGATAAAGATGCTATAAAATAAAACTACAAGTCAGTAGTTCTGATGAATATAGGCACAAAAACACTCAACAAAATACCAGCAAACCAATTCAATAGCATGATAAGAGGATCAAACACCTGGCTAATGATAATGAACTCTTTTCCACATACTTTTTGGTCACTCATTCATCTTATTTTATCTTCTTTTGTAGTTTCTAAACTTTTATCCCTTTAAAAAAAACTTTCGTATGTGTTCTAAATAAAACTAATTTTTCAAATTTTAAAAAAAAGAGGATTACACACCATGATCAAGTGGGATTTACCATGGCATGCAAGGATGGTTCAACATATGCAAATCAATAAATGTAAATCACATTAACAGAATGAAGGATTAAAAAAATATGATCAACTCAACAGATGCATTAAAAAAATATGATCAACTCAACAGATGCAGAAAAAGCATCTGACAAAACTCAAACCCTTTCCATGATAAAATCTCTCAACAAAGCAGGTATGGAAGGAATGCACTTCAATACAAAAACGGCTATAAGACAAGCCAATAGCTAACAGCATACCAGACAGAAAAAAGCTGACAGCCTTTCCCCTAAGTTCAAAAAACAAGGCAAGGGTGCCCACTCTCACCACTTCTATTCAACATGGTACTGGAGGTCTTAGCCAGAGCAGTCAGGCAAGGTAAAGAAATAAAAGGCATCTAAATCTGAAAGAAAATAATATAATTGTCTCTGTTGCAGATGACACAGTTATATATAGAAAGCCCTAAAGACTCCACCAAAAAACTATTAGAATAAATAATTACAGTAAAATTGCAGGATAAAAAATCAAAACACAAAAATCAGTTGTGTCTCTATACACTAACAATGAACTAGCTGAAAAAAGATTTGAGAAAATGATCCCATATACAAGAGTAGCAAAAAGAATAAAATGCCTAGGAGTAACTTTCATCATAGAGGTCAAAAGACCTGTACACTGAAAACATAAAGCACCGATGAAAGAAAATGAAGAAGACCCAAATAAATGGAAACATCTCCCATGTTCAGAGATTGGAAGGGTTATTTTTAAATGTACACACCACCCAAAGTAATCTACAGATTTACTGCAATCCCTATCAAAGTTCCAATGGTATTTTCCACAGAAATAGAAAAAATAATCCAGAATCCATATGGAACCACAAGAGACCCCAAAGAGCCTAAGTAATTTTGAGAAAGATCACAGCTGGAGGTACCAGACCACGTGACTGCAAAACATACTACAGAGCCATAGTAACCAAAACAGTATGGAACTGGCATAAGAACAGACACATAGACCTGTGAAACAGAAGAAAGTACCCGGAAATAAGCCCTTATGCATATGGCCAGCTAATCTTTGACAAGGGTGCCAAGAATACACAATGAGGGAAGGACAATCTCTTTAATGAACAACTTTGGGAAAACCGGACATCCTCATGCAGAAGAATGAAACTGGGCCCTTGTCTTATACCATATATAAAAGTTGGGCCAGGCATGGTGGCGCACTCCTGTAACCTCAGCACTTAGGGAGGCTGAAGTAAGATGACTGCTTGTGCCCAGGAGTTCAAGGCCAGCCTGGGCAACATAGCGAGACCCCGTGTCTACAGAACATCAACAAATTAGCTGGGGGTGGTGGGACACACCTGAAGAAGAATCACCTGAGTTCAGGAGGTCAAGACTGCAGTGAGCCACGATCGTGGTACTGGCCTCCAGCCTGGGTGACAGAGTGAGATCCCAACTCAAACAAAAAACCGAAGTTAACTCACAATGGATTAAAAACTTCAGAGCCATTTATTGAGTAGAAAATAAGCCACCTCCTTAACAACACACCAAATGGGAGCTCTTCAGACCTCGCTCCTCTCCAAGGCCGGACTCCCTGCGGGCCCCGCGGAATGGCAGCGTCCCACGGAACGACATGGCGCAGCCCTCCTCTGGGGGTCCCAGGGCTCAGCGCCGGGCTGGGTTGCCTCAGTAGCAGTCAGCCTGGTTCTCCTGCAGGACGCCCACCGTGGCCAGCATGTCCTGCAGGAGGGACTGGGGGCTCTTCTCCACGTGGTCGCTGCTCTCGGCCAGCGTTCCCTGGAGGCCCTCCAGGTCGAGGGACTTCAGCACGGCCAGCACGGCTCTGGGCTCCAGGTCACCCAGGGGCTGGCCCTGCTCACCCGCCCGCCACCTCTGCAGGGCGGCCTCCACGGAGGCCACATCCGGGCCGCCACCAGCCTCCTGCAGGCTGCCAGAGGGCGCCATCTTGTCTCTCAGGAAGAGGAGGAGGTCGCAGGCCTTTTGGGCCACAGGCCGGTCACAGTCAAACAAGGCACGAAAGGCAAACTCAAAGAGCCGCACGCGACAGGCGGCTCCCAGCGCCTCGGTGAGCGGGCCCAGCGGGGCCGCCTGAGGC
>NW_007086954.1:14238-28250 GCF_000164805.1 Carlito syrichta
GCCTGGCCCGGCAGCCTCCACCCTCAGCGAGGCAGCCCACGAGGCCTGGGCTTCCAGGGCCAGCCAGAAGCTGCCGGTGCACCCCGGATCGGTGAGCCCAGGGGCAGGCCCTGCACCCCGCTGGGCACTCACCTCCCCAGTGCCTGCTCAGTTGCGTCAGGAACTCCAGGGCAGAGTCCCTCACCTCCCAGCAGGGGCTGCACAGGCGCTTCTGCAGCACAGGGAACAGGTCTGGAGCAGGGAGGGGGGTCAGACGAGCCTCAAGCGACCCAGCCCTGACCACCCAGGCGTTCTGGCCCAGCCCCACTGCCCCACCCTGTGACTCTGGCCTGGAGGCCAAGCCAGGAACAGCTCCCTTGGAGTGGGCGCCTCAGTGTCCCCGTGGTCACCAACCCCTCAGGGACCACAGCCCGCTGTCAGCAACTCCCAGCAGTCACCACTCTGTGGTCACGGTGAGCCCTGACCACCCTCACTGGGGAGGTGAGCTGCATTCACCCTGCGAGGGGCTGGGAGACTGACCTCTGAGGAACATCAGGGTGTGAGTCGTGGCTGAGCGGAGGAGCCACTTGAGTGTGGCCTGGAGGGCCTTCTTCAGAACCTGGTGCGGGAGGGGCGGGGTGAGCCGTCCCCTCCCCCATCGCCTGCACCCGGGCTCCCCTGCCCTGGGGCCCGGGCGGGAGGTGTGGGGGAGAAGGGGACAGGGCTTCCTCCTCATAAGGCAGAAGACAGCACGTTCCAGACTGAGAGAGGGAGGCGGAGACAGTCTTGGCCAGGGGCCCCCACCAGGGTAAGGGGACTTTTGCATGACGACCCGACCCATCATCCAGGGCTCCTTTTCCTGAACACTTAAGAAGCCGCCAGGCGCTTCCTCCAGATCTCGCCACCAGCTGCTCAGGGGCACGTGGCATCAGGTCTGAACCTGCCACAGCCCAACCCAGCTACAGGGCCAGGGAACAGGCAGGTTTACAGTGACGCTGCCCAAACTTGGAGCCAGGCACGCGCCCTTGCCCGACCGCTCTGTCCCCACAGCCCACGCCTCGCACGCCCATGGCACCACTCACAGCAGGACCGGCCGAGTCACGCAGCCGCCTGCCCCTTGAAGCTGGCTTTGAGGCCCGCCCCGAGAGGCCTGAGTGGGAGGGGTCCCCTTCCCCCGCACCCGTCGTCCCGTCGTACCGTGGCGCTGGAGCCGGGGCTCTCGAGGCACTCCAGGAGGATGGCAAGCGCCTGCATCACCAGCTCCTGGGCGCCTGGGACACACGTGTGTGCATCAGCCACCCGCCCTCGCCCCCGGGCTCCGTCGATGGGACGCTGCAGATCTTCGCCCTGGAGGGCAGGCGAACCGCTGCCCCCAGGTGACGCCCCACCCCCACTCCCCACCCCAGAGAAGAAACCGGAGTGACGGCAGTTCCTGAGAGCAGGAAGGAGAAGGGCTCGCCTTGCCCAGCACCCAGGCTGCGCGGAACACACTCACTTGTCCCCTGAGACAGCGTCCCCAGGAAGTCGAGGGCTGCCCGCTGGACCCGGACGCAGCCAGCCAGGGTCCCACAGAGGTGCCCCCCTATGCCCGAGGCGGGCACCGCAGAGCCGTCGCAGAGCCGCAGGATGGTGACTGCAGCCCCGAGCAGGAGTGCCTGGGGCCAGGGTGAGGGGCACTGGGGCTGAGGAGGAAAGGGGGTCAGCCGAGGTGCCAGTCCTGCCGCTGCGGATGTGGGCCAGGGCCACGCCTACCAGCGGCTGCAGCTCCTCCAGGTGGGCTAGGGTCCGGCAGAGGAGGCCCGCGCAGGACGACTTGGAGGACAGAAGCGTGTCCACCACCGTGGCGTCATCTGTGGTCCAGTCCAGCAAGCCTGGAAGCCAAGCCAGGAACAGCTGCCTTGGAGTGGGCGCCTCAGTGTCCCCGTGGGCACCAACCCCTCGCGGGCCACAGCCCGCTGTCAGCAACTCCCAGCAGTCACCACGCTGTGGTCCCCAACATCCCACAGCCGCCACCCCACAGTGACCAACTCCCCACGTCACTGCCCCATGGTCATCGATGCCCCGTGTCATCGCCTCATGGCAGAGGCCAGGACCTAGGCGCAAGGCAGAGGCTCCCTAGGGAGGACGGCCCATGCTCCAGACCCTTGCCTCTCAGAGAGAGGCCTGGGCCTGGGGGTCGAAGCTTGGCGTACCGAGCTGGGTACCCCCGCCTTCCTTCCCCTGACCCCAGGGCCCCAGGCTCCGCCCTCCCTGGCCTTTCCGAGCGGTGTACCTGGGGGTCCAGGGGCCTGAGCAGTGGCTCTCAGGACACAAGCCAGGGGCTGCAGGAGGACCCCGAAGGCCTGGGTCCGCAACGCCTCTGGACTGGGGACAAGACACACACAGTGAGTGCTGCACCCTGGCCCTGAGGGGCCAACATCCCCGGCAAGTCTGGGCAGACCGGCCTAAGCCGGGGATCAGGACACCCCCTGAGAAATGTCTTCCCGGCAGGCCGCTGGCCAGAGGACTCCACAGGACAAAGGGTGGCAGAGACAGGCCTGACCCACGCGTCCTCAGGAACAGACACGGGAGGGGTCTCGAGGGCCAGACTACGGCACTCATACGACAGGGGCAGGGCGTGTCATCACCCCTCAGTGGAATGTCCCTCCTCAAGTCCTGTAGGGCAGACTTGTCCTCGTGTCTGGGGTGAGGGGCTGTGCTAGTGGACAGCGCTCTTTCTGGGGTGGGCCTGGTTCTTCCTCCTGCCTGCAGCCCACTCTTTCCCACACACCTGGAGCCCCTGAAGCCCAGAGCCAGGCCAGATTACACTCCCAGCCCCTCTGGGTGTGGTCCCAAGGCCACTGCCACCCTCATGAGGCCACTGGGAGGAGCCTGGCTGCCCATCCTTGGCCTTTCTGGCCATCCTGTCCCCAGGCTCTGTGGTTCCCTAGCCCTGAGACCTGTCATGGGTGGGCACTTCAGTGGAGCTCCGGGACCTCCCATGGAGGCCACCGGGGAGGGTCGGAGGCAGCGGGGCAGAGCCTGGGGACAGACCATCCCACTCTGCGCAGGGCAGCCTGCACATCTGTTTCATCTCTGGGGACAGCGCAAGCTTTTGTTTGAAACAATTATTCTGTCACCAGACAAAGTGCAGAAGCTGCCAGCCCACATCGCCGCCTTGCGGGCACCCACGCAACCGGGTCACGCCCCTGCGCGGCTGCCTGACTGTTTTCCGGTGTCCGGAGCTCCCTCGAAGTTTCCCACTACAAGGGCCGCGCTCCAGCCCTCCCTGCCTGCCTTGGCTCCCAACACCCCTCCTGCGCACGAAATACACGCCAGCTCATACCAGTGTGGGAGCTTCAGGACCCCCAAAGCCAGGGGCCCCACGTGGGTGGGGCTCAGGCAGCCCAGAGCCCATGCCGCTGTCTTCCACAGGCCGCCGTCGGAAGAGCCGCACACAGGAGAACTGCAGGAGGGCCCAGAGAGAGGTCCCCCGTCCCCATAAAAGTCCATTCAAGCCAGGTTCAGTGACTCAGCCTGTAATCCCAGCGCTTTGGGAGGCTAAGGCGAGTGGACTGCCTGAGCCTGCGGGTTCGAGACCCGCCTGGGCAACTTGGCGAGACCTCATCTCTACAATAAGCCAGAAATTAGCCGGGCGTGGTAGCGCGCGCCTGTAGTTCCAGCTACTTGGAAGGCGGAGGCGGAAGGATCGCTGGAGCCCAGCAGGTCGAGGCTGTGGTGGCCGAGAGCATGCCACTGCACTCCAGACTGGGTGACAGAGACTCCAACTCAAAAAAAAAAAAGTCCATTCCAGACCCAGCTGGGACTGACACGGCCCCAGAGCTGAAGGCACCCAGACCAAGATAGGCCTTGCTGGTGAGATGTGAAGGTTCCCTCAGCCCTGGCACCCCTTTGCTCAAGGCAGCGTTACCAGGGAGCCATCTGAAACACACCCAGGCATCACAGTGCCCTGAAATATCCCGAGGAAAACAACTGCCGCTCCCTGGACCTCCCACTCCCAGATGCATCCCAGGAAACTGACCGGGCCACACAGAGAAGCAGGTCCACGAGTGAGTGAGCAGCTGGGACGGGGTCTCTCTCGAGCAGACAGGCCACGTGGGGACTCAGCCGCACCCAGAGGACTTCCGTCCAGGAGCTCTGGCAGCGCCCAAAGGTGGTGGTCAGGACATTCAGGGCCTGAGTGACCTTCGGGATGGCAGTGGAGCACAAGGACTCTTCGATGTGACCCACGATCTTCTGGGCACATGCGGGCCAATCATCCCCTGGCAGGCAGGGCCGCTCCTCCTCTCCGCCATGCATGGACAAGGCCAGGACATGCACCAGGAGCTGACTGGCAGCTGAGGCCACAAACAGGCTGGGGTCTCCCTGCAGGGAGAAGACGGTGTCAACAGCACCTGGGCAGGGAAGGGGAAGAGAGGAAGAGCGTCAGCCGGAACAGAGTGGGGGATGCCGACGTAACCTTCGTCCCAGGACTCCAGAGCCCTGGGGCCAGCCTGGCTGCACAAACAGCAAGGCCCCAGACACCCTCTGCTCGGAAGCAGGAGGAGAACTGAGACTGAGGTCCCAGGAGACGAGCACCTCCTCCCGCCGGACTTTAGACACGTGAAGCTCACGATGCTCCCCAGTCCGTTATTTACGTTTTTTCTTTTAGAGACAGGCTGGAGTGCAGTGGTGCAATCACAGCTCACCACAGCCTCAAGCTTCTGGACTCATGTGGCCCTCCTGCCTCAGCTTCTGAGCAGCTGGGACTATGAGGCGCATACCAACATACCCAGCTCATTTTTAAAAATTTTTTTGTGGAGATGAGATCTCACTATGTTGCCCAGGCTGGTCTCAAACTCCCGGCCTCAGGTGATTCCCCCACCTCGGCCTTTTGAGCAGCTGGGACTACAGGGTGTGCTACAACACCAGCTTCCGATTAGTTTCAAAGGCTGACTCCTGGCAGCCTGTCTGCAAGGGACTGAGCAAGCCATCTGGGCTCCTGAGGACTGACCTAGAACCAGGGGACACCGACACCCCTACTGTTTCTGTGTCCCTTACAACAACTCTGTGACATTTTGCAGACAAGACCAGGCTCCACAAGGTGCAGCGACACCCCCAGGGTCACACAGCATCAGCAGGCCGAGAGGCGCACTCACCACGGTCAGTCAGGAAGTGCAGAGCGCTGGGGTGCGCCGCCAGGGACTGCAGGCCCTGGATCCAGCCACTGCGCACGGAGGGCACAGCCCAGGCCGCTCGGCTGAGGGGTCCCGCTTCCCCAAAGAGCCCGGGCAGCAGCTCCCCCTGCTGGGAAGCAAAGAAAGAGGTGGGGAGCCAGCAAGTTCCTAGGGTCACACGGTAGAGCAGGGCTGGCAGAGGTGCTTTTGGGGGCCCTTCCACACCAGCTGCCCATCAGAGGCAAGAGCGCACGGCCATGTTTCTGGGAGGCGGCAGGTGGCTCCCAGCACTGGTGGGGAGGGGGCCGCAGTGCTGCTAGCTCTGCCTCCGGGGGTGAGAGCTTTGGGGAGGCAGAGCTGGACTTCAAATCAAGGTCTGTCCTTCCCACCAGAGTCCACTGGAGAAGTCCCGCCCCAAGCGGCACCACCAGCTTCATCTTCAAAGGCCCACCCTCAACCGCCAGCTTCTGGGCTCAAGATCCCGTGACACCTCTCTGCAGCCTCCTGAACCCCAAGCCTTCGGGGCCCATCGGGACACCTGCCCTCCTGTCCCAGCTGTCCCCACCCCACTGTTGCAGACCTTCCCGATGCCCCAGGTGTGGCCACACAGTCCCCTCC
Source organism: Carlito syrichta (assembly GCF_000164805.1). Taxonomy (NCBI): domain Eukaryota; kingdom Metazoa; phylum Chordata; class Mammalia; order Primates; family Tarsiidae; genus Carlito; species Carlito syrichta. The sequence continues at coordinate 19,992 of NW_007086954.1, forward strand.
AAGCATCTCCCAGCCCCGCACCCGGCAGATCCCATTACAGCCCAGCTCCCAGCTCATGGCCCCCACGAGGCTGACCCCAGCTGGCAGTGACCAAGTCCCTAGTGAGTCCCTGCCAGCTTCTACCACATGCTGTCTTACAGCTCCTGCCCAAGTGCAGAAGGTGTACATTCACCCCTCGATTTCAACAGGCACGTGGAGGACTCCGATTCTGACTCTTCCTGATGGAAGGCCCCTCCTGGCAATTATTCTCCGTACCTAGAAACAAGGGTCAGGACCTGTGCCAGTCCGGGCCCGGCCTCAGGAAACCCTTCACTCATCACAGATGCCAGAAGGGGCCTTGGGGGCCTCAGGGACACTGCCTCTGACTCCCTCCGGTGCTTTTTTCTGGATCTGACTCAGGCACGGTGGCCAGCTCACTACTGTGCAGTAGGTGTGTACCCAGACCCCACTTCAGGATGGAGGCGCCCACCCTGAGCTAAGGGGGTGCTGCTGGCGGGGGCTCGCAGGGGAGCCCCTCTCCCAAGATCGCCTCCTCCCTGGGCACAGCTCGTGGCCGGCAGTGTTGCAAGGGCTCAGTTCCCAGCCTCAAGCGACTGTGCGTCCTCGCCCAGGCACGGTCCACTGCCGAAGGCCAGTCACCGCTGCTGGCCTACGAGGGCCCTCGCGTGTATCTGAAGGGGCAGGCCAAAGGGAGGAGGCAGCCCGGCACTGTGGGCCTGGGGGAGGGGAGAGCAGCTGGGGGCCGGCTCCCAGGGAAGGGAGGACGGGCACCGGCCTCTCAAGCCTCGAAACCACAGTGGCCTTGGGAAGCAGGAAGAAAAAGGAGATGGGAAAATTCCCAGGACGAATCCCAGGGGGTGGGTGAGGCTGGAGAAGCCACTGACTGGCGACTGAAAGCTCACTTTCAGAAAAGCAGGTGGACGGGTCACACCTTGACGCTAGGAGAAAAGAAGAAAGAGAAGAGAAAGAGAGACAGTGGCGTCACCAACTCCTGGAGCAGCTCGACCGCAGGGTCTAGCGAGCTCCACAAGTTCTGTGGGGTTCTCGTGTTGAGCCTCCGCCGTCTCCGCGAGAAGTGAAGACCAAGGCTCCCCCTGACCTGCTGCCAGGCCTCCTAAGACAACAGCAGGGGATGTGCCAAGCTCTCAAGTACCTTATGTGGCCGGGTATGATGGCTCGCCCCTGAAATCCCAGCACTTTGGGAGCCCGAAGCAGGAGGGTGTCTTAAGGCTGCGAGTTCAGGACCAGCCTGGGCAACATGGCAAGACCCCACCTCTACATTTAAGAAATAAAAAATTCACCAGAGGTGATGGTGCGCGCCTGTAGTCCCAGCTGTTTGGGAGGCTGAGGCAGGAGGGTCTCTCGAGCCCAGGAGTTCAAGGTTGCACGAGTTATGATTGCACCGTTGTACTCCAGCCTGGGTGACAGATATCCTGTCTCTAAAAAAATACATAGGGGCACATGACAGCACAAAGGGCACCTGGTCCTTTACCAGGGAAATGAGGGCCAGCTGGAGGCCCAAACTTTCACCTGCATGCAGCCTACCCGTGTGGTCAATCCTTACTTGTACCCTACATCTCTAGAGTAAAATAAAATTAAAATTTTTTATTTTCTATGTCAATGGCTATTTTTGCTTTATTGGAAATGTGAGGCTATTAATTGCTCTTGAAGGCTTTTGTTCTTGTTTTGCCATTTCGTATTATTATGTTTATTTTTCAGGCTAGGTTTCTTGACATCAGTGTATTGGTTTTATTTGTATACTATAATTTTGGATGACAATTTGTAACTCTGTACATACACTAAAAGTCAAGGTGGGGTTCAATTAAAAGATGAATCAGCTATACGGATATCACACTTTAAAATAAATTTAAAAAATTTTAAAACCAGCTAGACATGGTAGCACACACTGCTAGTCCCAGCTATTCAAGGGGCTGAGATGGGACAGTCACTTGAGCCCAGGAGGTCAAGGCTGCAGGGGCCACAATCATGCTCCTGCACGACAGCCTGGAACACAGAGCAAGGCCCCATCTCTAAAAAATGAAATAACAAGTGCTTTACAAGCTGCCAGTCCTGCTCTGAACAGACGCGTAATTACAGGCAAGGACAGCAAGCATGAAGTCCCAGCCCCAAAATGCTTCCTCGCACGCAGGTGCCCCAGAACACCTTGGCAAGCCGGTCCGCCAGCAAGATGGCGCGTGACCAGACTCCCGGAGAATCTGCAGTGGCTGACCTGGGGGCGCCCAGGCATGGCCACCTGCAGGTCCCGAAGGGGCCTTCACGCGACCTGGCCGGGACAAGAGGAGCACCACACTAGGCTGCACAGGGCACCGAAGCGCCCACCAATCTCCCAGCAAATCCACTTGTGCCCACCTGGGGGCGCTGAGCCTGCGGGCCTGGAGACCAGGATCTGTGGTCTCATCCAACCCTCACAACCCCCTGAAATGGCCACAATTCTTATCTCCATGGTAGGAAGAAGCTGAGGCTCATCAGATAGCAACAAGGCGGAGCAGAGCGTCTCGCCCCCGTTGCCTTATTCCAAAAAAATGCACTCCTCAGTGCCAACATCATTCCTGGTGATCCTTCCAGTGGGGGTGATACCTGGGGTAAAACACGTGCGGTTCTGATGAAGGCACAGGGCAGGGCCAGCTGCTGGGACTGGGGTACCGTGACGGCCACAAACGCTTCTCAGGTCTCAGCAGAAGGCCGCCCGGCTGTCCTGGGGACACCCAGGAGGGGGCCCTGGCTCACCTGAAGATACTGGAAGCAGTTTTCCTGCGCTGCCAACATCCCCGCGAGGCGGAGTGAGAAGGACAAGATCCCGGGGCTCAGGTCCTGGGCTCTCAGCACCTGGGAAAGCAGCTCCACCAGGCAGGGGTTCTCCCGCAGGAGCAGGAGACTGGACTCTGTGGAGACAGCCCAGAACAGCGGTCACCAGGGACACAGCACTGCGCGTCTCCCTGGAGGCCCGCTCTTCTCCCAGCACGTCCTCGTTGGCAAAGTGCTCGATTAAGCAGTCCAGCTGCGAAAAAGCAGCTGCAACAAGTACAGCAAATGACTCACAGCCTCAGTTCAATAAAGGGCAACAACTAGGCAGCTGACACCTCAACAGTAAAGGAGACACACAAGAAACACAAATGGCCAGCAACACTGAAGAACTGTTCCGTCTCACTGACTATGAAAAAGAAATGCAGAGTAAAGTGAAAGATCACTTTTATCTTTCAAACGGTTGTGTTTTCTTAAACATGTTCCGTGCAAGAAAGCACAACGGAACAGGCTTCCTTCTCCAGGGCCGGCATCCTAAATGTCCGCACACTACGCTACTGTTCAAAAGTCCTGATGGGGAGGAAAGACACTTGGAGGCGAAGGCTGGGAGAGGCACCCCAGGAGAAGCCCTTGTGGGAACAACTACTAAAGAACGCAGTTCAACGGAGGAAAAAGTGAGCAGGCACAGAGGAGGGGAGCCAGGCAAGGACCCCCAAAATCACATGAGTCCATCTAAGTAAGCACTGCAGGCCGAGCGCAGTGCCTTACATCTGTGATCTCATCACTTTGGGAGGCTGAGACAGGAGGATGGCTTGAGGCCAGGAGTCTGGGCAACATAGCAAGACTATGTCTCTACAAAACAAAAAACAAATGTTTTTTAATTAGCCAGGCATGGTAGTACACACCTGTGATCCCAATTACTTGGAAGGCTGAGGCAGGAGGACCACATGAGCCCAGGAGTTGGAGGCTGCAGTGAACCATGACTGCACCACTGCACTTCGGCCTGGGCAATAGCATGTCTCTCAAAAAAATAAATAAATAAGCACTGAGTTCAAAAACTGAAAATAAATAAATCACTGTTGAAGGGTTTTGAAACAAGATAGAATTAAAACATTAGACAACAATAACATGGAAGGTTGTGGTGACCTAAAGTGAAGGGACTCTGACTCTGAGGTCCTTAACTTACCTGAACAGAGGACAGAGATTTTAATTAACTTCAATTAAGAACATTGTTTGTATGTTAAAAATGCAAGGGCAGCCATGAAAGAACATAATGGAATGTATGATTTCAAAACAAGAAGAGGAAGAAGAAAGGAGGGGAAAGCCTTAGCAATCTGACAGAGGGTAGAAAAAAAGGACAGGAGCAAAGAGAAGGCACCGGAAACTAAAAAACACAAACGAATACGGAGGAAGTAAGTTCAAGTCTAACAGTCACCTCAACAAATGAAAGAGATCCAACTTACCTGTGAAAGGAAAGTATTGCTCAGATTAAATTAAACACTAAACACGAGCAATGTCTTGTTTCTAAGATGCAGCGAAGTGAGACGACCAGAAGGTCTGGGAGTCAGGGAGAAAAAGATGCAGCAGGCAGATCCCAAGTTTAAAAAACTGGTGCAGCAATGGTAATATTAGACAAAATGGACTGTAAAGAAGAAAGCACTGTGGTGCCAAAGAAAGTTGCTGCTCACTGTGCAAAGAGAGAAATTCTAGGAAGACATAACAGTCCCAAGTCTGTGTGTACTGACGTTGACATACATAAAGCCAAAAAAAGGACAATTCAGAGAAAAATCGTTGAATCCCCAATCTTAATGCAAGATGTTTACATGCCTCTCAGAAGCAATTAGGCGAACAAATTGGCAAGAACATCACAGATTTGAACAATGCAAGCCTAAGCGAATGAACAAGTATGGAAACTAGATTTTCCCTGTCAAGTAGAATACACACAAAAAATGGGTAGAGGCTGGAAGAAAGAAGGAAATAGGCATTCACTGCTAACAGAGACATAGTTTCTTCTTCTTCTTCTTCTTCTTTTTTTGAGTTAGAGCCTCACTCTGTCGCCCAGGCTGGAGTGCAGTGGCACACTCCTGGCCACTGCAGCCTCGACCTGCTGGGCTCAGGTGATCCTTCCGCTTCAGCCTTCCAAGAAGCTGGAACTACAGACATGAGCCACCATGTCTGGCTAATTTTTTTATTCATTGTAGAGATGAGGTCTCATCAAGTTGCCCAGGCTGGTCTTGAACCCGTGGTCTCAGGCAATCCTCTCACCTCAGCCTCCCAAAGTGCTGGGATTACAGGCATGAGCAACCATGCCCTGTCTCTTCTTTTTTTTTTTAAAGCAGGATTTATTAAGAGGACAGAGAAGTTCCCACAGTGGGAGGAGACCCGAGGGGGCCGCCCGAGACCCAGTTTCTTTTGTGGGGATGAAAATGTTCCAAAACTAGATTGGCTGGTAGCACAGCCCTGTAAATTTACTCAGAGCTGTTGAACTGGTGGTACACTTTAAGTGGGTGAATTGTATGGTGTGCAATATATATCTCCATAAAGTTGCTTTAAAACACTTTTTAATATTTAACTAGCCAGGCGCAGTGGTTCATGCCTGTAATCCCAGCACTTTGGGAGGTGGAGATGAGAGGACGGCCTGAGTCCAAGGGTTTGAGGCCAGCCTAGATAACTTGGCAAGACCTTGTCTCTACAATAAATAAAAAAATAAGAATAAGTTAGTTGGGTGTGGTGGCGCATGCCTATGTTTCCAGCTACTTGGAAGGCTGAGGTAGAAGGATCGCCTGAGCCCAGCAGGTTGAGGCTGCAGTGGCTTTGAGCATGCCACTTCAGCCTGGGCAACAGAGTGAGACTCCAACTCAAAAAAAAAAAAAAACGTTAACTACAAACTAGGCCACAATTGAAGACTTACAAATACCAAAAAATCAACTTCATATATTAAATCTATAAAACATTTGCAAAAATTGCCTGTGTACTATGCCTCAATAAAAGTCTCAAAAAGTTGGCCAGGCATAGTGGGGCACATGCCTGAATCCTAGGACTTTGGGAGGCCGAGGCAGAAGGATTACTCGAGCCCAAGAGTTGAAGGCCAGCATAGGCAACATAGCAAAACCTTATCTCTACAAAAAAATCAGAGAATGAGTTGAGTGTGGTGGTGCACACCTATAGTCCCAGCTATTTGGGAGGCTGAGGGGGAGAATTGCCTGAGCCCAGGAGGTTGAGGCTGCAGTGAGCCATGATCATGCCACTGCACTCCAGCCTGGTGACAGAGTGAACCCTGATAAGAAAAAAAAAGTCTCAAAAAAGCTACAAAAGAATCAGAATATAGATTATATTTTTTTTTCTTTTTTTTTTTGAGTTGGCGTCTCACTCCATCACTCAGCTCAGGCTCAGAGCCACTCCAGCATTGACCTCCTGGGCTCAGGCGATCCTTCCACCTCAGCCTTCCAAGTAGCTGGAACTACAGGCACGTGCTACTGTGCTCAGCTAATTTTTGATTTACTGTAGAAATGAGGTCTCACCAAGTTGCCCAGGCTGGTCTCAAACCCACGGGCTCAGGCAATCCACTCACCTCAGCCTCCCAAAGTGCTGGGATTACAAACTGAGCCACTGAGCCCGGCTAGATTATATTTTTAACTTCAATAAAGTAAATTAGAAATCAATAATAAAAAGACTGAAAAGTCCCATATTTTATGCTTTTCAAAATAACCTGTGGGTGAAGAAAAAAATCATAATGCAAGGCATGAAACATTTGGAATTAAATTACAACGAAGGTACTGCACAGTAAAGCTTGATGCTTGCAGAGAAATATCTAGCCTTCAGTACATACACTAGAAAACAAGAAAGACCTAAACATTCAACTCAAAAGACAATAAAAGAACAGGGTAAACCAAAGAAAAGAAATACTGAATAGCAGAATTTAACAACATGGACTCTATCCTAAGGCACTTCCCAACCATTAGGGCAAACGTTTACACGCAAGAGTATTTATGGTCAAGGAAAGCCATTATGGCACTACCTATAATAATGGGAAAATAGAAACATAAACAGTTAACAATAGCGGAGAGATTAAATAAATCATGGTCCATCCATACAACGAATAACACACATTCAATAAAATCACTATATGGCAAGGTGGAAGGAAACACTATGATGGCAAGAGAGAAAAAGCAAGACACCAAAATTGTATTTATGTTGTGACCTCATTTTTTAATCAGAAAAATACAGCTTTATGATATGTTATAAAAAATGCTGGAAGGAAATAAAAAGATTGATGTTTAATCTTCCGCTTTACTCCTTTGTGTTGCTCAAGTCTTAAAGAATATGCATTCCTTCCATAATCAGAAAGAAAACAATCCTGATTTCTCATAACAAACAAAATACAACGAGAACAACAACAAAATATGTTTATCCGCATTCTCTGCAACCATCTAGCACACGGAACAACAGAATGCCCGAATCGTGGCTGGGACCAGCTAAGAAACTCAGCTTGGTCGTTCCCCAGTTCTCTGTGTCCCCAATGGACAGCTCCCGCCCTCCCTCCGGGACGGGGCAGCCCCAGCACCTTGTCTCAGGCCCTGCAAGCACCTCCTGGCCTCTGGAGGAGAGCAAACAGCAGTACCCGCGTCCTTACCTGCTTCAGTTACTGTTTTAAACCAGTCTAGCAGCTTCTCCAAACAGGTGTCATCTGCCACTGGCTGGCTGGGATCTGCCAGAACAGCACAGAGAGCTGGGAGGAGCCGGGAGCACTCAGGGTCCATGGTAAGGCCGGGGGTTCCTGCAAAGGCAACGTGAGAGCCGAGCATCAATGCCCTCTCCAGACCCCACTCAACCCACTCACAGGCCTGTGTTGCCTGCTCGGCCTGGAAGAAACTCCAGAAGTTTCTGACGAGGTGAACTGGGACCTGCCGACCAGAGGTCTGAGACGCCGGGATGGATGCAAAGTCTCAGTCTGGCTGGGGCCGAGGCAGTCAGGGGCAAGCAGGGCTCTGAGTGCTGGTGGCGGGACAGGGAGGAAGAGATGAGAGTCTAGCCTAGGCCACAAGGGCCTCTGGAGCTCGAAGCCTGTTGCCCTTGGACTTTGGTGGAGTTGTGGGAAACAGCATGGTGCTTGACCCAGGCTGCAAGTGGGCCAGAGTCAGGGACGTCTGAGTTCCGGGGTCAGCCACGTGTGCAGGGAAATGCCTATCCACGTACCTGGTGCCGGGGTCGGTCCAGGCTGGAAGGTGTCCGTCCCTCCCAGGGTCAGCGGGGGCTGCATTTCACCGTCCTGCAGCCAGCCGTGGCGTGAGGAGGGGAGGGGCGACCGTTTGTCCCTCGCAGGACTGCGGTGTGCATCCGAGTGTCCGGCCTGGGAGGTAACCAGAAGCGGTCAGCGGCTGGGTCCGGCCACCCCCGGGAGGCCACGTTCTGGCGAGAGAAGCCCTCCCCGCAATTCGGAGTCAGACAGTTTTGGCCGCCGCGGGCGCCAGGCCCGAGGGTCCAGCTGGGGCGCCA
>NW_007086954.1:28392-36644 GCF_000164805.1 Carlito syrichta
GGGTTCCGTCCGACCTCCGCAGGCCCCGCCCCGCCGCCGCAGGCTCCGCCCCAGGACTGTACCACCTTCCGGGCCCGCAGCGGGAAGAAGGAGGGGATGGCGGACGTGGGAAACATGGCAGCCTTCCTGGAGGCAGCCCTGAAAGCCTAGAGAGCTCATAGCTGGGGGAAGGAGCGCAGGCCAAGAGAGTCTGGGAGCGAGCCAGCGCCAGGCCGACCACCCCCACTAGGGCACGCGGTAGTATGCTCCTGAGCACCCGGTGGGCGGAGCGTCCGGAAGGCGGGGCAATCTCCGGGAGGGGCGGGCTATGTGCTAAGGGGGCGGGGCCTCGCCGGCAGGGGCTTCGCTGTCTTGGTCCGGCGGGCGGCGGGCGGCGAGAGGGAAGCTCGTGCCAGAATGAAGCGTCCTGGTCAATGTGCCAACGTCCTGGGTCATTGGGTTTCAGGGCCTCAAAACTGGGTCCTCGGCTGTGTGCCAGGGGACAAACGAGGGTCATGTTCCCAGAGCGTGAGTGTTACAGTAAGATGTTGCTGCAAACACTAAAGATACAGGAGGAAACAGAAGGCAGCATAGCCAAGGAGGAAACTGGAACTTTAAAGACATTGATTTTCACGGGGTCACTTTGGAAAACCACCTTCCAGGACCCTTGCGTCCCCCACCTTTAGAACTACGGGGGTGAAAAGGTGTGAAACGCATAGCTATTTTCCCTGAACTTTGATTCCTCCTTGGAATGAGATCCTAACAGGATACTTACATCGACCTGGTTCAGCAGTGGTGGAGAAAATAAAACTTGCAATAGCAGTGTGCTAAGTACTTCACGTAACATAAGCTTATGTGATGCTACAGCAAACCTGGGAGCGTGGGTACTATTACCATCCCCTCAGGCGAAGAAACTGAGGCTCAGTGAGGCTAACTCTTAAGGTCTCACAGCTAGTCCCACATCTTGGATTTGAACGTAGCTGGTCTGGCTCCAGATATGAATACTATATTATGCAGGTCCACAGTTTCTTATCTGAAACTTTGGGGGACAAGCAATTTTCAAAATTCAGAATTTTCCAGATTTTAGAAATGTGACATGGCACATATACAAAGCACTTAAGATCACCATCCCAGCAGAGCCTGATGTGGCATTCCACAATTAAATGCATTAAGTTCTGTAGTGAAACTCGCTCATGTGAACTCCAAGTGGGAGAAGTAAACACCACAGAGAGCCTCAACTGAGAGTTTCACTTACAAAAGAGTTGAGGTTAGGACAGGTCTTGCAATCAAATGAAAAGTGAAATGGTCTCAGAAGTTTTGGAGTTCAGAATCGCAGCTCTAAGGTTGTAGATAGGCTCTATCTCTATCATAAGAGAGGGGCAGGGATTGTGCAGAGCTCAGGCGGGAGAGGAACAAGAGGTGCTTATGCATAGTAGCATAGGTAGTAGGTGCCCTGGTATTGTCATGTGGACAAGACCCAGGAAGCAAATGCAAGTTTACAGGCAGGTGAGTGGCCTGGTGACATTTGCCTTGTATAAACAGCTCTGGTGGCAACTGAGAGGACAGCGAGGTTTTCTTCCTCTTAGGATACATCAGAGATGGTCTAAACAAGGAACCAGAACTTAGGGTGCAGCCTCTCCCTGGCAGGACTTGTCAAGCAGAGGAGGAGTACCAATGAATGAAACAGACACTTGGAGAACAAATGCAATGTTATTATTTTAAATATCACCCAAGTGATTGAACTAGCTGCAAAGGTGGCTTCTATTTTTAAGGCCCTTACCAGAAGCCTGGCACTGTGCTGAATTTCAGTTGTTTTCTCCTTCCATACCCACAAAAGGCCTGAAACCATCTCCATTTTGCAGATAAGAAGACAGCAACGAGGCTACGAAACCAGGGCTCCTAACCACTAAGCATCCTAGCTTCCCTACCTGAGGGGAACAGGCTTTACACCATGGAGCGGCTCTCCCCCTTTCTTGTCCAGATGAGAAAACTGAGGGGAAAAGGCCCGTGGACTCATCGTGGGTGGTGGGAGCTGAGCTGGAACAGTAATGACCTGCCCAAGCATTCTCTCCAGTCCTCCATACTACCAGTGTGATGATCCATCCATCCATCCACACACCCATTCGTCACATAATAACCTTGCCGCCTGTGCACTGACTCTGAAATAGGCAGCTAGTCTCAGCACTTCCCAGACACGGACTCACAGAAGCTTCCCAACAGCCCTTTCCTCACTTTACATTTGAAAAGACAGAGGCACAGAGAAGACATAGAGCTTGCAGGACATCGTCAAATGCCTATTTAGAAAGCACCTGCTATGTGGCAGACCCTGTTTCAGGTGGTGTAGACATGGCATGAACAAAACAAAGCCCCTGCCCTCAGAAGGCTTACACTCTTGACATCAAATGTTCTTATAAATGATACACGTCAGGTGGCCGGAAAAAGGAAGCAGGGTGAGGGAGCAGAGGCGATGAGGCTGCTGTTTTAGACGGAGCAGATGGCCTTAGGAGGCCTGGGTGAGGAGAGAGTACATCATACTTGCGCATCATAATTTAGATGTACCTTGAAGCCAGTTGCTCTTAAAGATTCTTCATGATAGTATTGAGTGCAATGCAAGCTCTTCATTTCTTTCTCTGAGCCTGAGAGCCTATAACATGAGATTAAAAACATAATTTTTCTTTTATTTTAATTTACTTAAAATTTTTTTAGTAAACAGAGTCTCGCTAGATGGCCCAGGCTGGTCTCTAACCCCTAGCCTCAAGCGATCCTTGTAACGTTTGGAAACACCTAAAGAGGCACAGGACAAGGGGCTGGTATAAACCAAGCGTTTTATTGGCGGGGGAGCTCCCGGGCGACGTCCCGTGGTCTGGAAAGATGGGCCAGGGGAGTCGCGCCCAAGAAAGGGCGGCTTGGGTTTTTAAGGGTGATGTGTCTGGGTCTGCACGCAGGACAGCGGTGGGGTGGGGTGGCGAGGCATCCAACTGTGGGGGGCTTAGCGTTGCTGTTGCCGGGGGCTGTTGGCAGGGGCATCGGGTTGGGGTGGAAAGTCCCTGTTTGGCCCCATTCTCGGGCCCGTTGGCCGTGGGCAACAAGTTTCAGAGGGTTTCGGGCAAATCATCAGACGTGGGTTTGGGGTGAGGTGAACAAACAGCGGCGGGGGAAGGGCAAGTCTGGTTGTTAATTCCCGCCAAGCCTAGCATCCCGACCTTTTTGGTATAAGGGGCACCGACTCGATCTGGCTGCTTCGAGCTGAAGGGGGCCGTTGTTTATGGGAGGTCGGGACCGGGTGGCTCGGAGGGAAGTGGGATGTAGGGGTGCAGAAGCAGCTGGTTGACTGCAACTTGGGAGACTTCTTTCCTGCGGGCCTGCAAAAAATTAAACAGACAGGGGGCGACCATAAGTAAGAGGCAGACAACTAGAACAGGTCCCAAGAACGGCAAGACCCATTGGGCGATGCCCGAATTCCACCAGGTAGAGAAGGGTGCATCGGCGGCGGTTTTTGGGCAAAGTTTGTCCCCCAGCTTTCGGAGAACGTCAACATTTTCTTCCGCTAGTCCGGTTTCGTTAACGTAGAAACAGCACTCTTCATGGAGAAACATGCAGGTTCCACCCTGACCTGCTGTGAGGAGATCAAGGACTCTGCAGTTCTGCCAAGTCACCCGGGCTAGAGAGGTTATTTGTCGCTGCAGGGATGCCAGGGAACTTGCGGATACTTCCAGGGCTGTTTGGAGCTTTTCCTCCAGCTCCCAGGAAGAGAGAAGGCTATGTCCCAGCGCCCCTCCCCGCAGTCCTCCAGCTGCCAAGGACGTGGCAAATGTGAGACCAAACATGAGGGGGAGAAACGCCGCACGGCAAGCGCGATGGGGAGCAGGAAAGGCTTTGAGCAAGAGCTCTTCCTCAGAATAAAAGGTAAGCTGCGGAATAAGTGTTACCGAGTAGCAACAAGGGTAAGAACTATTAATGGATTTGAAGAGGGTGCCGTTACACCAAAAGAACCCACCCCTTGGGGCAGATAGAGTAGATAGTGTAGGCTTGGAGTTGTTGCATGTGCAGGAGCTGCCATAACAGGTATTAGAAAGGTTACTGAGAGACTGGAACAAAGGGACTCCAGGGATAGAGAGAGGCTGGTCGCCTGACTTACTAGAGGCATTAAATGATTGAATGACGGGTACCGCCGCCAAAGGAGAGCGGCCTAGAGTGGCACAAAGGAAGCAGTTACTCACATTGCCAACTGAAGAGTGGTTGAGCAGGATGACCCCCTGCTGTATTAAACGGAGCCAAGAGAATGGAGAGGGGTGGGTGGCACTTGGGGGCGGGAGCTGGCCATTTAAAGAGGATTCTGCTTTTGCAAGAAGGTCGGGAATATTGCCAAGAGAAGGGAATACATAGCGGTATGACCAATAGATGTGAACTTTACCTGATAGTCTGGAGTCCCGGTACCAGTTGTAGAAAACTCCTTGGACTCCCTGCACCCATCTGGGGTGCCAGGGATCATCTATAAGTATTTGGGTAGAAGGACCGATGTTGTGCATTCTGTACCAGCTGTATGCGCAGCCCCCGTAAATTTCTGGCCACCACTTACACTTGGCAATTGTTTGGTCATACAGGAAGCACATGACTGAGGCCGGGCTGTAGTTATTAACAGACTTGCGGTTATGAGTTGACATGTTGATGGTAGGTTATGATTAATTAGAAAGGGCCTACCATATAGTAGCTCAAAGGGGCTGAGACCTGACGGAGCCCTTGGAGCAGCCCGTATCCTGGAGAGGCCGAGTGGGAGGAGGGCAGGCCAGCCAAGTTTTAATTCTAAGGTGAGTTTGGTAAGGTGAGTTTTTAAAATGCCATTTGCCCTTTCTACCTTACCTGACGACTGTGGGCGGTAAGGGGTGTGGAGTTTCCAGGTAACCCCTAGGCTAGTGGCCACCTGCTGGACAACCTCGGCGGTGAGGCGGGTCTGTTGTCCGTCCGGATGCTGACCGGGAGGCCGAACCTGGGGATGATGTGTTCCAGAAGGACTGTGGTCACGACGTCAGCCATTTCCTTGGCAGTGGGGAAGGCCTCGATTCAGCCTGAAAAGGTATCCACTAGAGTGAGTAAATACCAGAGCTTTTTGTGGACCGGCATATGGGTGAAGTCGACTTGCCAGTCCTTGGCTGGGAGGTGGCCCCTCATCTGGTGAGTGGGAATACAGGGGTGCAATCCTCCCCGTGAGGTGACAGTAGAGCAGACTGGACATGTGGCACGGACCTGAGAGATAAGCTTTTTTAAGCCTGTTAGATGGAATATAGGAGAGAGAAACCTATATATGGCCTCAGGTCCGATGCGGAGAGAGCGGTGGACCTCAGTTGAAATATGAGAGGCCTGGTTCTATGGGAGCACAACACGCTCCCCCAGCGTGATCCAGTCCTGCTGCGTGACGTGGTCCCCTTCGCTTAGTAGGAACTGCCTTTCCTCGGGGAGGTACTGGGATGCAGGGAGGGAGAAAGGAAGAGGAGAGGGAATGGAGACGCGACCTGGGTCAGTCCCCTTGCGACAGAGCCTGCCCAGGCGTTGCCCTTGGCCACCGGATCTTGTGAGGCTTGAGGGCCTCGACAGTGTACCATGGCGACTTCCCGTGGGCTCTGCAGGGCTTGCAGTCGCTTAGTAATTAGTTTGGCATTGGTAATGGGTGTACCCTTTGTGGTGAGATATCCTCTTTCCTTCCAGATAGCGGCATGGGAGTGAGCAATGAGGAAGGCACACCGGGAGTCGGTGCAAACGGTGACCGCCGCGCCTTAGATAGTTTGAGAGCCCGTGTAAGAGCAACAAGCTCTGCTTTTTGGGAGGTGGTTCCCAGAGGAAGGGGCTGGGCCTCGAGAACAGAGTCAGCAGAGACTACAGCATCGGCCGCCTGTTGGTGGCCTTGTGGGGTGCAGACAGAGCTGCCATCCACGAACAGGGTGAGGTCCGGGGACTGAAGTGGCTGATCCGAGAGTCCGTCCCAAGGCGGAGTCAGGGCCTCCACCACCTCTGGGCAAGAGTGGGCAGGCCCTGCATCAGAGGAGGGGAGAGGGAGCAGGGACGCCGGATTAAGGGGTGGTGAAGGTTTTAGAGTTACCCCCGGGTTGTCAAGGAACAGCAAATGGAATTCCCGTATTCTGGAGGGGCCCAGAAGAGAGAGCACATGGTGTCCCAACAGTTTGTGGGCTCTGTGGGGAGAGAAAACAGTGATATGGTGATGCAGGGAAAGTTTTAGAGCCTCCTTGGTCAGGATAGCGGTCGCCGCCAGTGCTCGCAGGCAGGGTTGCCATCCCTGGACAGTGGTGTTGAGTTGTTTGGACAGATAGGCTATTGGGCGGTGGGAGGGACCCACCGGGTGTGTTAGGACCCCTACCGCTATTCCTCGGTGTTCATCTGTAAACAAGCAAAAGGGATGAGAGGGGTTAGGGAGGCACAGCGGCGGTGATGACAAAAGGATGTCCCGGAGAGCAACAAACGCCCTGCGGACTTCAGCCGGGGAGGTGAGGGGCCCCGTGGGTGTTTGTTTGGCGGCTGCATACAGAGGTTTGGCCAGCAGGGCGAAGTTGGGGATCCACTGCCTGAAGGACCCCACGAAGCCCAAGAGGGACAAAATTTGGTCACCATTTTCTGGGGGTGACAGCTGTCGGGCAGCGTGGAGGCAGTCCGTTGTTAGGGCCTTAGTGGTGGGAGTAAGGCGGACGCCAAGGTAGACGACTTCAGGTTGCATGAGCTGGGCCTTATGGGAGGACACCCAGTATCCCCTAGGGGCCAGGAAGTTGAGAAGGGCGGCTGTGTGCGTGCGTGACAGTTCTTCAGATGGGCTGCAAAGTAAGAGGTCATCCACGTACTGGATGAGGTGGCTAGGTTGGAGAGGGCAATTAGCTAGGTCAGTTGCGAGAGCCTGGCCAAAGAGATGGGGGCTGTCTCGGAACCCCTGTGGTAAGACCGTCCATGTAAGTTGTTGAGCCTGTTCCGTGTCCGGGTCCTCCCAAGTGAAAGCAAAAAGGGGGTAGGAGTCTGGGTGTAGGGGGATAGTAAAGAAGCGTCCTTGAGGTCAATGACAATGAAATGTGTTGTCTGAGGTGGTATCCGAGATAGAAGAGTATAGGGGTTAGGAACCACCGGGTAGAGAGGGACCACCGCCTTATTAATGAGACAGAGGTCCTGGACCAAGCGGTAGTCCCCAGAGGGCTTGAGAACTGGAAGGATGGAGGTGTTATAAGGAGAGTTGACGGGTATGAGGAGGGCCCTGAGAGAGTAGGCGAGTAACGATGGGTTTAAGGCCCTCACGGTGTGTGACTGAAATGGGGAACTGGGGTCTAGAAGGGAGGTGAGAGGGGTTTTTTAAAACTATGCAGACCGGGGTGTGGTGTCGGGCTATGATTGGGGTGGAAATGTTCCATACATCGGGGCTGACCAGGTGGGGAGGGAGGGGAGGCGGCAGGTTTGAATCGGGGAAAACAGAGACTGAAGCAATATTGGCAAGGAGTGGGGCCGCCGATCGAACTGGCAGCGTGAAGGCGGCTCCCAGTTTTGAGAGGATATCCCTGCCAAGCAACGGGACGGGGCAGGACGGGACAATAAGGAAGGAGTGACTAAACATCCAATCCCTGAGAGAACAAGGTAGAGGCGAGGTTTGGAGGGGGACAGAAGGCTGGCCGTGGATACCCACAACCGAGACCTGGGAAGGAGATAGAGGCCCCGAAAAGGAAGGCAAGACCGAATAGGTAGCCCCTGTGTCCACGAGGAACGAGATGGACTCACCCACTACCTGGAGCAAGACCCTGGGCTCAGCGAGGGTAATTGGGGTTCTCGAGTCCGGGCATCTTCAGCTTTCCGCCAGTCCGAGTGGTTCGTGGAGCGGAGCAGGTGGCTCGGCTACACCGCTGTGTGGAGGCACCAAGGTTTGTCTGGGCCAAGTGCAATCCGACTTCCAATGACCCGTCTGCTTGCAGATAGGGCACGGCTTGCTTGGCAGACGTGGGTTGGGGCATTCCTTGGCCCAGCGGCCCTCCTGGCCACACTTGAAGCAGGCCCCCGGGGGGGCTTTATTGCCCGCAGCCGGACATCAAGAGACCCCCGTCTCTTGCTGCATTGGCCGGAGGGCTGCAACCAGGGCGCAGGCTTGCGCTTTGGCAGCCTACTGGACGCGCTGCTGCCTAGGGGTCTGCATCTTCCTCGCGGGCATTAAAAACTTTAAAGACCATATTTACCAGGTCATGGACGGGGTCTGAGGGCCATCCTCTGCTTTTTTTTTTTTTTTTTTTTTTTTTTTT
>NW_007086954.1:37061-39102 GCF_000164805.1 Carlito syrichta
CAGGACAGCC
The DNA here is from genome assembly GCF_000164805.1 of Carlito syrichta. Taxonomy (NCBI): domain Eukaryota; kingdom Metazoa; phylum Chordata; class Mammalia; order Primates; family Tarsiidae; genus Carlito; species Carlito syrichta. Next base: position 37,072 of record NW_007086954.1, read on the forward strand.
TTGGCTCCGACCAGCTGTGTGTTGTCCGTGAGGTGGACTTTATCAGCATTATTCTCAAGCAGCGGTCATAATGTGATCCCATTGGTCGGGAATAAGGGTAGAAGTAGAGATTACATGGATGTCATGCCAAATCATAGGCTGGGGTAAGATAACGAAATTCTTTGGCAAAGGCAGTAGGGTTGGCAGAAAACGATCCCAGTCGTTTTTCGATAGCAGATAAGTCAGCCAAGGAAGAGGGGACGTGTACCCAAACAATGCCATCCGGGCCAGCAACCTCTCGGAGAGGGCAAATGGGGGTAGGAGCAAGGGAGTGGGGAGGATGGTCCAGACAATGTGAACGAGTATGTGCGCTGACAGGAGAGGGGAGAGGGAACGGCGGAAGGGGAGAGTCGGAGGGCAAAGAAGAAAGATGGGGGTACAGAGAGGGCAGATTGTATGAAGGCGGGTTGGGAGGGGGAGGATTAGGAGGACGTGGGACCGGCGCAATTAAGTCTTCCAGGAGGTCTATGCGGAGGGAAGGTTCCGGATCTGGCAGGAGAGGCTTGTCGCTTGAGGGTGGAGGGGCTGGGGGACGGAACAGAGGGGGTGTCGGGAATAGGGGAGAGGGGAGAGGGACCTCCTTTTGCCAAAGGGATCTGAGTAGTACCGCGGTAGCAGCACAAGGAGGGCAGGAGCGCAAATCCCAAAAAGCCTGGACGTAGGGGATCTCCGACCATTCTCCGCTACGTTTACAGAAATTATCTAGGTCTGTGAGGGTGTTAAAGTCGAAAGTTCCCTCGGGTGGCCATTGAGGCCCATTATCCAACATATACTGAGGCCAGGCCACAGTACGGAAGTGAATTAGACGTTGGCAGCGAACGTCCAGGGTTAGGCCCAATTTGTCAAGGTTACTGAGGAGACAGCCCAGAGGTGTCTTGGAATCAAATTTAGAAGGCTGATTGCCCATGTCGGCCCCTTCCGGGGTCTGTCTGAATCTGAAAAGGCCTCCCAATTCTGACAGAGACAGACCGGACAGAGAGAGGGTCAGGGTCGAGTGGGCGTCCCCAGACTCAACCTCTGACCGGCACGGGGTGATCCCTAGCACAGCGGTGACTTCTGATAGGGGGGCCCGGAACGGGGGAAAGAGGCCGACACGAGGGGGAACTCACTCGCACAGAAGACTGTAGCGGAGGATATGGCCGGAGGTCCGTGGGCCGGGCCGCAGGCCCCTGAGCCGGGAGGTGAGGCCTGTGCGGCTTGGTCACCTCCCGGTTTCGCCACCAAGATGTAACGTTTGGAAACACCGAAAGAGGCGCGGGACCAGGGGCTGGCATAAACCAAGCGTTTTATCGGGGGGAGCTCCCGGGCGACGGCCCGTGACCCGGAAAGATGGGCCGGGGGAGTCGCGCCCAAGAAAGGGCGGCCTGGGTTTTTAAGGGTGCTGGGTCTGGTCTGCACGCGGGACAGCGCTGGGGTGGGGTGGCGAGGCATCCCACTGTGGGGGCTTGGCGTTGCTGTTGCCGGGGGCTGTTGGCAGGGGCATCGGGCTGGGGTGGAAAGTCCCTGTTTGGCCCCATTCTGGGCCGTTGGCCGTGGGCAACAAGTTTCGGAGGGTTTCGGGCAAATCATGCGGATGTGGGTTTGGGGTGAGGGGAGCAAACAGCGGCGGGGGAAGGGCGAGTCTGGCTAATTCCCGCGGAGCCTAACCATCCTCCCGCCTCGGCCTCCCAAAATGCGGGTATTACAGGAAGAGTCGCCACAGCCGGCCGAGAAGACGCTTTTTCTAAAAGCCAGGCATTCAGAGCTGCCTGCGCTGTTGCACGATTCCTCTCTCAACCTCTACAGAACACGTAGGTATTGGTCGCCTGCTGTTTATTGATCGCGGCTCCCAGGCGCGCCGCGAAGCTGATCGGAGACGCCGGCCGCACTCGCGCTTTGTAGGCTGTGAAGCGCCGCCCCTTCGTGGCGGTGTTTCTGTTGGTCTGTTTCGGCCCCGCCCCGCGCCCCGCCTCCGCAACTCCGGGAGCGCGCCCGGTCGGCCCGTCGGCGGCC
>NW_007086954.1:39880-50357 GCF_000164805.1 Carlito syrichta
TTGCCGCGTTCTCACTGAGACCCGAGGGCGCAGCCGGCTCCCCCGGGCAGGGACTCAGGGCCGCCGGCACCCTGGGAGCTGCCGACGTTTCCTGCTCCTCCCTGTGGTCGCCAAGGCCTGCCTCCTCTGGAGGGCCTGCCTGTCCCCACCAGCCCCCGCGCCCGTGTCTCCTTCTGCAAGGGTAAAGCGCAGTTCGGGCTGGGCGCGGTGGCTCACGCCTGGCATCCCGGCATTTGGGGCCGCCGAGGCGGGAGGGTTGCTTGAGGCCAGGAGTTGGAGGCTGCAGCGGACAATGATCACACCCCTTCGCTGCAGCCTGGGCGACACAGCGGTGCCCTGTCTCTAGAAGATGGAAAAAAATTCCTGCCCCTCATAGAAAATTTGGGAAATTACCCGTCATCTAGCCCCCGACAGAAAGCGCCGTAGTTAACGCTTGGTATATTCTCATATTTTCTCAATGCACCTTTTTTCCATGCTTTAAAAAAAGTTGAGATTATATTCATGTTGTTTGGTAATCTTTGCCGTTGACTTTGTTGTCATTATTTCACACATTTTGCAGAACATGATTTTTTAAATCCTGACCCGATTTTATTTATCCACTTCCCTGCCTTTACTTTTTTTAGGTTTTCACTTTTTTTTTTGCTACTGGAATCGTTGCTGCTGTAAACATTCTTGTCTATAGTAGACATCTGTTGAGCCCCTTATACGTGTCAGGCCCTCAGCGGTGCTCTGAGGACAGAAAGATGAGTCGAGGTCTGGTGTGTTGGTCTCAGGGAAGTCGGTCTCGTGGCCGAGACCGGGGCAGAGCTCTGTCAGCACTTAGAACATTGTCAGCCCCCAGCCCGGCTGCCAGATGTCTGGGTTTTCTGCTGAGCTTGAATCCGTTCACCTGAGCTAGACCACAACCTCTTGGGGGCCGGGACCCTGTCTGGCCCATCATCTCCCCAGCTTCTGAGGGTAGCCGTCCTGGCTTGTCCCGGAACCTTGAAGGGCTCCGATGAGTGCCAGGAAGCTCACCCCTGGGCTGTACGCAGGCCAGTGACCACGGTGCGGACCATGGGTGAAGGGGACACCGGACGTGAGTGAAGAGCCAGCATTTGTAAAGCAGTCTGCAGTTCTAGGAAAGATGACAGGAGAGGAGGCTGAGGCAGGAGGATGGCTCGAGCCCAGGAGGCCAAGGCTGCGGTGAGCTGGGATTGCGCCGCAGCCCTCCAGCCTGGGCGACGCGACTCGGCCGTCTCAAACGAAAGAAAAGGCAAGACGAGAAGAGGACTCGCTGGGCGTGTGCTACCTGCGAGTGTTTGTGTCGCAGGCTTTTCCGTCGGGCCCCACGCTGGGCCTCTTGTTAGTCACCACTGGGCTCTCCGGCTGGTGGCGCCTCTTGGATCTCACAGCAACGCTGCAAGGGAGGCCGTGTTGAGAAAACAGCTAAACTCATGTAACCATGTGGAGTCGAGGCCAGATTTGGATTCCAAGTGCATGACTATCCGCCCCCCCTTTATTTTCTATTTATTTTTATTCTTTATTTTTTTTTGAGTCGGAGCCTCACTCCATTGCCCAGGCTGGAGTACGGTGGCACACACTCTCACAGCCACCCCAGCATCGGTCTACTGGGCTCAGGCGATCCTTCAGCCTCCGCCTTCCAAGTAGCCGGAACTACAAGTGCACACTGCCACACCTGGCTAATTTTTTGATTTATTGTAGAGACAAGATCTCATCATGTTGCCCAGGCTGGTCTTGAACCCCCAGGCTCAGGCAGTTCTCTCACCTCGGCCCCCTTTATTTTTAACATCACCTGGTGTTAAAACTTTCTCTCTCAAAAGACCCCGTCACATAGAGTTCTCAGAACTTGAGGGCTGAACCCAAGGAGATGGACTAAGGGACCAGGCAGGCGAAAGCACAGGGTTTTGCCACCTCTGAACCCAGTAGCTACTATAAAGAATTCTTTCCTCTGCAAATTAAAAAGTAGGGGAGCATTTTCCTAACGTTTTCATATACACACATATATAGGAGTCTCACTCTGTCAACCAGGCTGGGGTGCAGTGGCACAATCATAGCTCAACACGCTTTTCCATGTGAGTATTTTAGGGCCTGGCGTGGCGGCCCTGTTTTCCCTCTTTCATCTAAGTGCTATTGAGATTTTCAAATTCACCCACATTTTTGTCTTCTGTTTCATCCGTGTATTTGTCTGATTAGAACTGCCTGTTAGGAATGTCTGACCAGTCAGCAGAAGACAAGGAATAGGTTGTGTCGTTGACTGATTCTAGGTAGCTATACCCCTGTACCTTACTTAACTTTTCAGATTTTCTTTTAACTTTGTGTAAACTTTTCATCTACTTGAAATTATTTTGGTATAAGATGAAATGTAAATATTCAACATTTTTTTTCCCTAAATGGTCAGCCCATTTTCTTAGCCCCAGGTGTACTAACTAATTCTTTTAAAAAAAGCATTGTGCTCAGCCTGTAATTCCAGCACTTTGGGAGGCTGAGACGAGTAGATTACCTGAACCTGTGGGTTCGAGACCCACCCGGGGAACTTGGCGAGACCTCGTCTCTACAATAAATCAAAAATTAGCTGGACGTGGTAGCACACGCCTGTAAATTCTGGCTACTCGGAAGACTGAGGCGGAAGGATTGCCGGAGCCCAGCATGTCGAGGCTGCGGTGGCCAGGAGCGGCCACTGCACTCCAGTCTGGGCAACAGAGTGAGACTCCAACTCAAAAAAAAAAAAAAAAAGCATTGTTATTGAGGTATAATTCACATACTATACAATTTGTTCACTTAAAGTATACAATTCAAAAGTTGTAGTTTATTCATAGAGAGAGCATCTTTCCATGTGCTAATTTTTCATTTGTATATCTTCTTTGGAGAAATATATGTATATAGATCCTTTGCCCTTTTAAAAATAGAGTTGTCTTTTTACTACTGCGTTGCAATAGTTCTTTATATATTCTGCATATCAGACCATTACCAGATATATGATTTGCAAATAATTTCTCCCATTCTGTGAGTTGTCTTTTTACTTTCTTACTGACTTCATCTGTTCTTTCATTTTTAGTGGATTGATATAATTTGCAACATAAAATTTTTAAGTTATGATTCAACTTAACTCACCCATTTTTTGGGTCACATGTGCTTTTAGAGTCATATCTGGAAAACCATCGCGTGATCCAAGGTCACAGACATTTATATGTTTTCTAAGAGTTGTATAGTTGTAGCTCTTATATTTAGGTCTATGGTCCATTTCGAGTTATTTGGGTTTTTTTTTTGCATATGATGTAGGGAACGGGTCCAATTTCATTCTTTTGCATGTGGTCATCCAGTCATCCCAACACTGTTCATTTAAAGGCTGTTTCCCTTCCATCGAAGAGTCATGCCATCCTTTTCAAAAATAGGTTGACCGTAAATGTAAGAATTCTATTTCTGGACTCTCACATTTTATTCCATTGATCTATATGACAATCCTTATTGCCAGTACTACACTGCCTTGATTAGTAAACTTAAACTTTGTAATAAGTTTAAAATTGGGAAGTGCAAGTCCTGCAACTTCTTTTTTGAGATTGTTTCAGCTATCCCAGGACTCTTGCATTTCCATACGAATTTTAGGAGCTGCTTGTCAATTTTTGGAAAAAAGCCAACTGGAATTTGGTAGGGATAATGTTGAATCTGTAGACCAACTTAGGTAGGATTACCATCTTAACAAAATATCTAACAATCCATGACATGGGCTATCTTTCCATTTATAGAGATCTTTAATTTCTGTTAGCAATGTTTTTTAGCTTTCAGTGTATAAAGTCTGCACTTTCGTTAAATTTATTCCTAAGTATTGTATTATTTTTTATTTGTTATAAATGGAATTTTCTTAATTTCATTTTAGATTGTTTATTGCTAGTATAGACAACATGAATTGATATTTTATATGGATCTCATTCTGCAAACTTGCTGAACTCATTTATTAGTTTTGATAATTTTTTAGTAGATTAATTCAAATAGTCTGTGTATGAGATCACATTGTCTGTGAATAGAGATAGTTTTACTTCTTCCTTTCCAATCTGGATGCCTTTTACTTATTTGTCTTGCGTTAATGTCCTGGCTAGAACCTGTAGTATAATTTGAATGGAAGTGATGAGAAAGGGTATCTGTGTCTTGTTTATAATAATGGAAAGAAAACATTCTGTCTCCTTTCACTAAGTATGATGTTATGCTGGATTTCTGTAAATGCCATTAATTAGGTTGAGGAAATTCTCTTCATAGATTGTTGAATATTTTTATCATGAATGGGTGTTAGATTTTGTCAAATGCATTTTCTACATCTTTTAAGACTATTATGTTTTTTATCCTAAAGCCCAAATGTCTTTTTCTCTTTTTCTCTCACAACGCATGTGTTAAGGTTTTTTGTTTGTTTGTTTTGTTTTTGTTTTTGCCTGGAGGTCTCAGTCTGTAGCCCAGGCTGCAGTGCAGTGGCACTATCACGGCTTATTGCAGCCTCTACCTTCTGGGCTCAGACAATCCTTCCACCTCAGCCTCCTGAGTAGCTGGGACTACAGGTGCATGCTGCCACTCAGGCTAATTTTTTTTTTTTTTTGTAGAGACGAGGTCTCACTATGTTGCCCAGGCTTTTCTCAAACTCCGGGGCTCAAACCATCCTCCCACCTCAGCCTCCCAAAGTGCTAAGATTACAAGCCTGAGCCACCATGCTCAGCTGAGCATGTTTTTAAAAATATGACTTTGACCTGTTCTTACCAGGAGACAGTCACAGAGTCACTGTGCTTTGATGTGAAATGACTAAGAGAGCATTTATCATTTGTAAAAAATGAATACTTTTCTTAAGAACTCATTTGCCCACCTTCCAGGCAATATTTGTGTTTTGCAACCCCCACCCATTCCTCCAGGCCACTGCCCAGCTTGAAAAGTTCTGAGCTTACTGGAAGTTGGATTTCCTGGGTTTCTATTTCAGCAGCTGTGGATGAGCTGATCTCACTTTTGTAAATCTTACTGTTAGAAACCAAGCGGGTGCCTTAAAGTTACAGTGTTTGCGTCTCTTCTTCCAGGGAGATGACAGTCTATCTGCAGTCACCTTTGACTCTGACTTTGAGACGGTGAGTGTGGTTGGGAGACAGCAGCTTATCCTGGGGCTGGTTATGCCGTCCTTACAGATGCAACTTAGATGTGTAAAAGGGGTCATGCCCCACAAATACTGCATGTACTGCTGGACTGTCAGTCCTAAGTGCTACTTGATGTTACAAAAGCTCAGTCCCTTAGTTAGACTTAAATAAATGTGGTTGCAGTTTTAAATTTTTCATCCAGAAATTAATCCTGAGCAAGGTTCATTTGAGGCAGATTCCTAGTCCCTGTCCTGCATCTGGTTTCGCCCTATGACAGCAGCCTACCCCCATTGCCAACACGTGGAGAGGGAGAGGAGTCAGGGTGATGCAGCTGGAAGTGTCTGGTGGAAGACCCGGGACAGCTGCACTCACGCGGCCTGCCCAGCTGCGGAGGAGAGCGGCTGGAGTGGTCGAGTCCAGCAGCCCGATGGCGTGCTGTGGCCCCCCTAGCCTGGCCTCTTGGTTTGTTTGGTAAGCTGTGCTAGATGGAAAGTGAAGCCTGCTGACACCTCTTGTAGTTGGTGAGCAAAATAAACTTTTCTTATTGCAGACACTAATCTAGCACAGCCAGCCCATCAGCCCCAAGTGAATTCGGCACCAGTCAATCCTGATTCTACTTTCCCTCGGCAGAAGCAAGGGGGAGCCTCATGGGTCATTGTCTCCTTCAAGGAGCCTCTGTCTGCGAAGTTAAGGATTCTCCCTCCACATCCCTGAGGACATGGGCCCAGGAGACTCCCTGGAGGAGAAGTGACCCAAGCCAAGCCCTGCCATGATCCACCCTGCATGGAACATAGAGCACCTTGGGTCTGCCGGAGGGAAGTCAGGGGTTGGCCACAATACCATTACCTTCTCATCCAGTGCAAAGCCCATGAGGAAGCTGATGCTGGAAGGGCTTGCGGGTTGAGCATCCCTAATCCGAAACCTTGAAATCCCGAGTGCTCCAAAATCGGGAACTTTGAGCACTGACATGGGGTTGCAGGCCAGAAATCCACACAAGCTTTGTTTCATGCACAAACTTGTTAAAAAATGTTGTGTAAGATTACCTTCAGGTTATGTGTATAAGGCGCAAATGAAACCTAAGTAAACTGTGTGCTTAGACTTGGGTCCCATCCCCAAGATAGCTCATTATGTGTATGCAAATATTCCGAAATCTGAAAACTGAAACCGTCCGGTCCCAAGCATTTCAGATGAGGGGGACTCGGCCTGCAGTCAGTAATGGAACCAGAGGTCTACCCAGTTGTGCATCTGGCGTCATGGTTGCCACAGGAGACCGTTTTCCAGACAGGGACGTCCTTCACTGGTCTTTGTTACAGTGGGATCTGCAGTTGACTTACTTATAAGGCTGTTCACCTTGCCAACTCCCCTGAGTGAACAGAGGTATGCACCAAGGCTCCAGAGCGGCCATGAGGACAGTGTGGGCAGGAGAACCTGCGCCGTTGGCGGGAGATCTTCAGTATGAATGTTGCCAACCCCAGGCCCGTTGGTTTTCTAGGGTTGGAGCTCCACGGAGTTCTCAGCCTTGCACACTGAACCAAGCGCAGCTTTCTGGGGTCCACGTCCTTGGCCCTGTGAGTCCTCATCTGACCCATCTGAACACGACATGTTCCGTGCTTGGGGCCACTTAGGTAGCAAAGGTCAACATGCTTTCTGTCATTTTTCTTTCAGAAAGCGAAAAGGAAAAGTTTCCACAAACCTCCACCCACATCGCCAAGTAAGTACAACCGGGCTTCCCTTCCCTCTGTTTTCCATGTGTTAACTCTGAAATGTTTCACAATTCTCCCTGTGTACATTCTCTGCTTTGTATAGTCAGGATAGCTGAGACATGACACTTAAGCTGGCTGACCCCATTCGGGCTCTCCTCCGTTTGTATTGGGGTCCTGGGAGCCTGTGCTCCTGGAGTTCCCCCTGTCCCAGAGTCCCAGAACGATGAGCCCTCCAGACTGGGGCTCCTGTGTCCCCGAGCCTTTCTTACAGCCCTTGGAGGCCTTTTGTCTTCTCCTGCTGTCTCAGCTAACTTAGCTCTTAGAATGCTGCCAGAGTTAGAGGATTTTTTAGAGCCAAGATTGATTCTCTGAGATTCAAAGCTGCTCGTGTGGGCCCTGCACTGAGAAGGCATAGACAGTCCAAGACAAGGGAAATGTTTGCTTTTTTTCCCATATTTTCAGGTTGGGATTATCCCAATCTTATTTTGCTGCCAAGATTCTGTTCTTCCTCACCCTCAGCAAGAGGAGAGCAGCTTCGTCCACCTTGCTGGGCAAAGGCCAAAGAGGCAGCTGCCCACCAGGGAGGACGTGGTCCAGATGGGTTCATCCAGATGGCCACAAGGCCCCTCCCCTCCTCTTGTTCGAACTCGGCTCTAGTGCATGGTGACCCACATGCCAGTCTTGGGCTTCCCAGTGTGTGTGGCAACTGACACAGCTGGCTTCCTCGTGCTACCCCCATGCCTGTGGCCTTCCATGGCTCTATCATCTGTAAATGTATATATTTGTTATATACATTTGTCATGTGTTTCAAACATATCAGGTCATGGATACACACACACAGTGTACAAATGAACTTTCATCACAGCCCAGGGAAAACATAACTAGAAAGATAATTCCTGCAAAGAAAAGAGTGTATATATATAGTACAAATAAATATATAAACATTAGAAGGAAATCATCTAGCAATTTGAATTTTTGATGTCCTTCCTGTATTCCCATGGAGAAGATTGAGAATTGATAGAAGGTACAGGTGTTTGTGCTAAACCTTTTCATTTTATAACCATCTTGTTTAAGTACTTTTTCCCTTAAAGGTAACCAAGGTAAATATCTGTCTTTATTATTCCTGCTGAAAGGCAGGCATTTCAAGTGTTGGCCAGATTGCTCCCTTGGCTTTCTGTGTTCTGTCATTTAGGAAAGCTGGCCCAAACCCCTGGCAGGGCAGCTTAGGGAGTGCCCCCTTCCTGTGACCAGCCATACCCATCCCCCTCCCCAGGCTCTCCCAGCCCTCCGAGCTGTCCCCCGACCTCAACTCAAGTCTCGCTTCGCCAGGGTTGCTGGAGCCCTGGCTTCCTTGCCACGCCAGTCCACCTCTGGCCCCTCAAGTCCATGTGACTCACGTTCAGGGCGTGTTCTTCCGTCTGGGCCTCAGGTGCCATGAGAGCGGGGACCACATCTGTCCTGGTTACTCACTGAGTATCCTTGACCACCGTGTCATCTGGGTATGGGTTTGTAGTTGGCAGCACGATCCCAGGTTTCTCGTCCTCCAGCCACTCGGCCAGAAGGGCAAAGCAGGCAGCGACGTTCCTGTCTTCAGAGTCTGTGATCTTCAGGCACCGTCAAGCCCAGCACATTCCTGTCATCCCGTTTTCATCTTGTCCTCTGCCTTCCCAGCTTCTGTGCGTGGCTCCCATGTGTTCCTGAGGAGCCCTCACTCCTCACTGGTAAATCCACATTCGTGTAGGAGGGAAGTGCAGCATGGGGGGCCTTTTTCTGGTCACTGATTTGCTTTCAAAGGACAACCTAAACAAGTGTGTATGGTTTGGAAGGCCCTCAGAATATCTTGGAGGTGGGATGCTATGGTGCTAGGTTGGTGCAAAGGCAGCACAGTTTAATGTCTTTATTCCCTCATTCTATAACAGGAAATTTTCCATAAATTATGAAATCAGGGCAAAAACAATTAGAAATTTAAAAATTTTAAACATAATGAGACTCAAATATTCATAACTTTCTACATATAAATTTTGTTGCAATTTAAGATATATGATTGTTTTGTATCTTAGTGTTTGCATAAATTTACCATAGTTTTCACACTTAAAGAGGTGAAATCCTAGATTACAAAGAATTTGTAAACATTTCTTCATTTTGATGACAAAATCAAGAATGCCCTAGAAGAGTATACTTTTCCTATTCCTTTTATCTTTTACATATTAAGTTCTAAATATTGCTATGTCACCATGTAGCAACATGAAAAACATGTTTACATTGTTAAATATAAAGAATGCACAATTCTGTAATCCCAGCACTTTGGGAGACTGAGGCGAGTGGATTGCCTGAGCCTGCGGCTTCAAGACCCACCTGGGCAACTTGGCGAGACCTCATCTCTACAATAAATCAAAAATTAGTTGGACATGGTAGCACACGCCTGTAGTTCCAGCTACTTGGAAGGCTGAGGCGGAAGGATCGCCGAAGCCTAGCAGGTCGAGGCTGCGGTAGCCGGGAGCGTGCCCCTGCACTCCAGTCTGAGCGACAGAGTGAGACTCCAACTCAAAAAATAAAAGAATGCACAATTATATGTTCATTGTGATTGTGACTATGTGAAAATATATATCTGGGAAAAATGATGGAAAATGAAATATTATAATAAATATTGGTAGAATTATTCATATATTTATTTTAAGTTTCCCATTATATTATTTAGTTAAATGAAAGTTAAGAGAATCCTAAGTGTATATATAAAACAAATGCATTTTTTATTTTTTGCCAGAATGTTTTAACTAGATTCATCATGCCCTTGTGAATGTTTGTTTTACCATTTTTTGTCTTTCTAAGGCACGTATGTTGAACATATATACGTGCATTGACTTTTTAGAGTCACCTTATTACTCCAAGCCGAGAAAAGTGGCATCCTGGAGAGCTCTCAGGACAGCAGGGAGCATGCCTCTGGGCAGTAGAATGTCTTTGACCCCACAGAAGCTGTGGCTGGGAACTTCGAAACAAGGTATGTCCCCTTGGAGGCCCTTCAGTGGGGAAACTGTGGGGAGTGATTTGAGATAGACTTTTTAATATTACTTGTTTGAATTATATTGTCTGTTATCTTCTCAAAGACATTGAGCATATGGATCATAGTTTTACATCACACATAAATGGTTTCGCACAAGTGACGCTGTAACCTCGCCTGGTCTCACGTGGTCTCCGTACTGCGGGCAGTGGTAGGTTGGAGCCAGCTCCACCAATTTGTGAGAGCCAACTGTTCCATTCTTTGGAGTTTTGTGAGCTGGTCAGTGTTACACTGGCAGCTTTAAATTGGACATGGAGGGATATTTACTCGTGGAAATGAGCAGATGCCACAAACCAGGGCTTCATTGATTTACATTTAAGAGCTGGTCATTGGCTGGGCTCAGTGCCTCAGCCTATAATCCCAGCACTTTGGGAAGCTGAGGCAAGTGGATTGCCTGAGCCCGCGGGTTCAAGACCAGCCTGAACAATTTGGCGAGTCCTCGTCGCTACAATAAATAAAAAATTAGCCAGGTGTAATAGCGCATACATGTAATTCCAGCTACTTGGAAAACTGAGGTGGAAGGATTGCCGGAGCCTAGCAGGTCGAGGCTGCTGTGGCTGGGAGCCTGCCACTGCATTCCAATCTGGGTGACAGAGTGAGACTCCATCTCA
>NW_007086954.1:50377-85908 GCF_000164805.1 Carlito syrichta
CCATCTCAAAAAAAAAAAAAAAGAACTGGTCATTAAACATGTGTCAGCATACCACTGACTGCTGGTATCTGATATCTACTGGTGACTTGTTCTCATCGACCCAGGAAGGTTGATTAGAAGCAAAGCCTCCCATTGTGTTTGCTTGTGCCTGTCATATTAAACCCATGCACATCCAAATCAGGAATTCTGACCCAACCCCTGAACTCAAACCTCAGCCTAGAGCATGCATGGACCAGCACTCCCCACCCTGCCCCACTGCAGCACTCCTGACTATCTGACAGAAGCCTTAGTAGTGAAGAGGTCAAACTCAGGCCTTTTGCCAGCAACAGTGAGCCGGTTGATGGTGACAAGGTCATGAGTAAGAAGAAGCAGAAAGGAAAGTCACTTGGATTTGCAGTGTCCTTTGTCACAGTGACGTTTTGGGCTTCACGGACATGCTCTATCAGCATGTCATTTTGGAACATCTTCAGGACAGTGACTCATGAAAGTCCATTCTGCCCCGCTAGAAGGTGGCTTTCATAGTGACATCTTGCCAGGCCCCGTTGTGCCCACCTTCCTAAATGGAAAGTCATATTTAAACTTATTAAATAAATAATATCGAAACAAAGATGGTGAATAATGTTAAAAAGCTTGAACCACCCTGAGAAGAATCAGCTTGTCTTCATGCTTTTGTATTCCTCTCTAGTCCTTCTCTGTGTTTCCTGCTTGACCTTCCTTACAGCCCTCTGCAGGGAAGGACAGTTCTCTTTTGTTACTTCCTTCTTTAATCCTTTTACAACAATTAAACTTTGTGGTTACATCCTTATCTTTCTTTTTTGTTTTCTTTCCTTTTTGTTTTTTGGGTTTTTTTAAGAGGCAGGGTCTTGCTCTGTCTTTCAGGCTGAGATGCAGTGGCACAATTGTAACTCACTGCAGCCTTGAATTCCTGGGCTCAAGCAACCCTCCTGCCTCAGCCTTCCAAGTAGCTGGGATTACAGGCATGTACCACTATATCCAGCTAGATACGGTCTCGCTCTGTTGCCCAGGCTGGTCTCAAACTCCTGGCCTAAAGCGATCCTCCCCCCAAAGCATTGAGATTATAGGCATGAGGCATTGTGACCGACCTGCCTATTTATTTTTATTTTGCTTTGTCTTTCTGTATCATTATCATTCCTGGTTTCCTTGCTTTTTGAGAAAGTAAAAATATTGAAATTTTTTGCTGTTTTTTACTTTCCTCTTTTTTTTTACAGGTGAATTTTATTAACTTCCAGGTTTTCCTTGATATATAACCAATAATTATTTCTACTTTTCAGATAATATTTTAAGAGATTTGTTTATTTTTCTCTAGGTCTTGTCCCTGCGACTCCTGTCTACAGAGAGAAAGAAGATATGTATGATGAAATTATTGAGCTAAAGAAGGTAGTATTTCCATCTGTTCTTTGTTGATTTTAAACAATGAGAGCCTTCTGTAACAATGGATTAAAACTTCAGTGTCAGTCCTGGGATGTATCCACATGGAAAGAACATGAACTGTATAGAGTTGCACCTGAGAGTGAACATGGCATCATGCCTCAGGAGCTGGGTGTCCCTGGTTAAATAAAGGCCTGTAGCACCAGCTACATGAATCAAGAATGTTTACATTCTGTCTGTGTTCTGCTTCTCCAGCATGGTGGAGAAGACTGTAAGAACTAGTTTAAATTCAAAGTCCCTTTGCATCCTGAGATTTGACGTTATGGTTAGATTATTTGAAATTATTGTCAGTAACCTTCCATTCACATAAGCCTTTGGTGTTACCAAGACGTTTCACATGCCTGATCTCTGTTGTTCTCTTCAGAAACTCTGTGACATAGGCGGGGCTGGTTGTTATTTGGTGATGAACTTGAGAGAAAAGAGTTAGCGATCTGTCCAGTTAACCAGTAGCAGAACCAAGATTCGTGGTCATCTGCCTCCTAAGGCCCAGATTCTTTGTGTTACCCCATGTCCTCTCCCATTCACTAAAGTGTGAATTGCACTGAAATATGTCATCATGATGATTTCTGCCACCATTATTGGGCACCGTTATCATCACACTGGCTAGCACTGAGAGTGCTGCCTGGGAAGTGAGCACACTCCTTTTCCTTGGAGGTTCTAGCAAAGATCAGGCGAGTGCTTGTCAGGGATATTACAGAAAGAATTCTCTTTTAGGTTAGAAGGCTGTACTGGATGGACTCTGAGAGTCCCTGAAACTCTGAGTAATCACCAGTGATATTCTCGGAAGGAATCTTCTTGAAGCTAGAAAATGGGTCTCTGGATAAACAAACTTACCTGTATGGATTTCTGGATAAAATTTGCCTAGACTTCTAAGTTCAGAAAAACGAGACTTTTGTTTTCAATAATCTGTTACTCTGGGATCTTGAACATCAGGGTCATTTTTCTATGACAAAGAATACCTTATTTTCCTATTTTAAAATGGAGATGATAATAGTATCAATTTCATAGGGTCATTGTGAGAATTCAATAAAATCATGAATGTGCTTCAGTATAGTGCCTGATATACAGTAGGAGATTAATAAATACAGACCATTTTTTTAGAAACTTACTAGAAATAATTCCAGATTCCTAGGAATTTGCAAAGATAGTGTGGAGAGGTCCCTTGAACCCTTCTCCCAGTCTCCCCCTGTGGTTACGTCTTACATTGTCATTGGTCCAATGTGTGTGTGGTTCTGTGTCATTTGACAGGGATGGATTCACATCACTGCTGCTGCTGTCAAGATGTGGAACTGTCCCACCACCACAGAGATGTCCCTGTGGTGCCTCTTTCTAGTCACATGTACTCCCCTCCCTTCTTGCCATCCTAAACCCTGGCAACCATGCATCTGTTCTCCATCTCTTTAGTTTTGGCATTTTGATAATGTTGTGTCAATGAAATCATACAGTGTGTGACCTTTTGAGGTTGGCGTTTTTACTCAGTGTAGCCCTTGAGAGCCATCTCCATTGTTGGTTGGGCATGGTGGCTCGCGACCCTAATCCCAGCACTCTCGGAGGCTAAGACAAACCGCTTGGGGTCAGGAGTTTGCGAACAGCCTGCACAACATAGCAAGATCCCATCTCTACAGAAAAAAAATGAAAAGAATTAGCCTGGTGTGGCGACGTGTGTGAGTGCAGCCCCAGCTACTCAGTAGGCTGAGGTGTGAAGATCACTTGAGCCCACCGGAAGTGCAAGACTGCAGTGCGCTATGATCACACCATACGCCTCAGCCTGACCGGGTGACAGAGCAAGACTGTGTCTCTAAAAAAACACAGTTGTGTGTGGCCACAGTTCTTTCCACTTCTGTAGCTGAGTCCTACAAATGTCTTGATCTGCTGTCATTTGTATATGTTGTATCTTCATTTTCATTCAGTTAAATTTTTATTAAATTATTTCTCTTAAGACTCTTGGAGACATAGGTTATTTGTAACTGTGTTGTTTAGTTTCCAAATGTTTGGAGATTTTCCTGTTATTTTTGTTATGACTTTGAGTTTGATTCTGTTGTGGCTATAAAATACATTCTACGTAATTTCAGTTCTTTAAACGTATTGAGATTTGCTCTCTAATCCAGCACATTATTATATGTTCTTTCTTCCGTTCTTTTTTTTCTTGAGTCGGGTCTCACTCTGCCACCCAGACTGGAGTGCGGTGGCATGATCATGGCTCACTGTAGCCTCCTGCTCCTGGGTGGAAGGATCAGCTCTCTGCAGCCTCCCGAGCGGCCGGGACTGTAGGTGTGTGCCACCACGCCCAGCTAATTTGTATTCTGAGCTTGATGTATCTCTAATGCGACTCTGAAAAGGATGCACATTCTGCAGTTGGATGGCATGTTTGGTACATGTCAGTTAGATACTGTTGGTTGATGGTGGTGTTGGGCTCTTCTGAATCCCTGTATTATCAATTGCTGAGAGAAGGATATTGAAGTCTCCAGCCATATTGTGGATTTGTCACTTTCTCCTTTCAGTTCTTTCCATTTTTGCTCACATATTTCACAGCTCTGTTCTTCGGTGCATATGTCTTCAGGACTGCTGTGTCTTTCTGGGGGACTAACCTTTTAAATTATTGTGTTATGTCCTCTGTTCTGGCAGTTTTCTATTCTCTGAAGTGAACTTTATCTGATAGTAATATTGCTACTTCCTATTCCTAGAAGGAGAGTTCTCAATGGCAGATTTCTTATCTCTGTCAATGGCTGTGCATTGACTAATGTATTCAGTGGCCATTCATTGAGTGCCAGTTACCCGTCGTGCTTCTTGCTTCTTTAGGTTTATCTATAGCAATCCTGGCAGTCCTGCCAACCGTGGTTGTGGCTGATGCGACAAGCTATCCCTCTGTGGGATGTGCACTTCACTTGTCTTTCCACTGGTGGTGGCTGGTTTTGCTCAGATGTCCATCTCTCTTCAGAGCATCACCAGCCCCTTGAGAGAAGGCATTCACTGGATAACTGGCCAGTCAGATGCAGGCTGATGCTGAGGCCCAGGCAGCCATGCTCTTCACCTTCTGCTTTCAGGCTGTTGGGCTTCATGGGCTAGTGAGCAGCTTTTTCAAATGAGCACATGAAAGACAAAAATTAAAAATACCCTACCCTATCATCACTTTTATAAAAGGACCATGTAAGTACAAAATAATAGGAAAGATATAATTTCAAAATACAGCATCGTTGTAGAAACTAAATAAACTTAGTTCATGGAACATTGACTACACAGTCCTTTTCCCCCCCTCAATTCACTAGATTGGTAAAAATTTTATCCACAGATAAAGTTTGGGAACCAGTGCCCCTCATTGATCCTCGGTTGAGAATAAGCATTTGAAAGCAATATTAGCCTTTGTTGAGTTTTAGTGGTATGTGGCATGACAAAAATAGGCTTCCTCTTGTGGTCACAGAAGAGAGCACGTGACACTGCCCGTTTCCAGGACCTAGTTTGCAGCGTTAATTTGTTGGCACATTTCTTAGGACAGTGTTTCTCAGTGAGGGTGCTGTTGGCATTTTGGGTGGGATGGCTCTTCGCTGCATGGGACTTTCCTGTACATCAAGGGCTTTGAGCCTCCCCTGTCCCCACCCACTAAATGCCAGGAGTGCCCTTCAGTGCCCTTCATTGTGACATCCAGAGCCCCCCGCCCCTCCCCCACTGCCACACACAGTGCCCTGAGTGGGAGCCAGGTGGCTTTGAAAATCCCTCTGCAACTCAGTGTTGCCCCAGTGTCTTCTGTGTGCCCGCTGCGTGTGTGACGGGCCTGTGCGTGGGCCTTCTTCCCCCAGTCGTTGCACATGCAGAAGAGTGACGTGGACCTGATGAGAACAAAGCTTCGGCGCCTGGAAGAGGAAAACAGCAGGAAGGACCGGCAAATAGAGCAGCTGCTGGATCCAAGTCGAGTGAGTCCGGCCCTTCTCGGTGGGTTCCTGCCTGCCGGCGTTGACCTGAGGAAGGTGCGGGTGCAGGCTGGTGCTGCCTTCACATCTCAATCTGCTTCCCACAGGGCACAGACTTTGTCCGAACCCTGGCAGAGAAGAGGCCTGATACAGGTTGGGTAAGTACAGTCTCCAGCGGAACAGAGAGCCTTCCCCTAAGTCCCTGGTTACAGGGACAGCCACATGGCTGACAGAGCCACAAAGCACTCACCCAAAAGCACTCACCTAAAGAGCAGCAGGTAGAGGGAGAGCTCAGGACTTTCCAGAGACAGGACCATGCTCTAGAGTTGGCAGCAGGCTTACCACAGAGGCCAAGCAATGCTTTGGAGAAAAGTAGCCACTGGGCAACTTTCCCCATCATGCCTAAAAGATACATTATGCTTAACAAGTGATGCTGCTTTAAAGCAGGGAAACAAAGCAGCAAGAGAATAAAATCCTTAAGATGGATACAAACACCCCTTATATACCATGTAATAATGCATAAAACATTGAATGAAACAAAATGCTGAAAAATGGAGCTGTCACATGGTTAATGCTGTGGCAAATATAGCAACTGGAGAAAAATAGATCACACTGAACTTCATATGAGTCAAGGAAGTACTATTTTTTTTTTTTTGAGTTGGGAGTCTTACTCAGTCGCCCAGACTGGAGTGCAGTGGCCACTCCTGGCCATCGCAGCCTCGATCTGCTGATCTCCGGTGATCCTTCTGCCTCAGCTTTCCAAGTAGCTGGAACTAAAGGCACGCGCTACCATGCCCAGCTAATTTTTTTTTGATTTATTGTAGAGATGAGGTCTTGCCAAGTTGCCTAGGCAGGTCTTGAATCTGCGGGCTCAGGAAATTCACTCACCTCGGCCTCCCAAAGCGTGGGATTACAGGCTGAGCCACCGAGCCCGGCCGAAAGTACTTTTTTTAAAACATGAAATGTTAGAAGAAAACCAGAAGGGATACAATTTTGAGGTTATTGAAAGCAAAGCTTAAAATGTCATTAATGATGTGATTAATGGATTTGATAACATAAAATTAAAATTTTTTTTTTAATGGAGTCTCAATCCATTGCCCAGGCTGGAGTGCAGTGGCATGCTCATAGCCACCACAGCCTCAGCTTGCTGGGCTCAGGCGATCCTTCCACCTCAGTCTTCCAAGTAGCTGAAACCACAGGCACGCGCTATTGTAGAACCGAGGTCTCGCCTAGTTGCCCGGGCTGGTCTCAAACCCCTGGGCTCAGGCAGTCCTCTCACCTCAGCCTGCCAAAGTGTTGGGATTACACACGTGAGCCACCGCACCCAGCCAAAATTAAATTTTATATAATAAAACCCAAAGACAAAATAGAAACTGAATACTATAATGGGGGAGGGAGAAGTTTATTACTGATCGACACAACAAAGTTTGCTGTTCAGGCTATATAAAAAAATCTATACGAATCTTTATTTATTTATTTATTTATTTTGAGTTGGAGTCTCACTCTGTCGCCCAGACTGGAGTGCCGTGGCCGCTTCCGGCCACCGCAGCCTCGACCTGCTGGGCTCCGGTGATCCTTCCGCCTCAGCCTTCCGAGTAGCTGGAACTACAGGCTCATACTACCACGCCCAGCTAATTTTTGATTTATTGTAGAGATGAGGTCTCGCCAAGTTGCCCAGGCGGGTCTCGAACCCGTGGGCTCAGGCAATCCACTCGCCTCGGCCTCCCAAAGTGCTGGGATACAGGCTGAACCACTGAGCCCAGCTTTTTTTTCTTTTTTCTTTTTTTTTTTTTTTGAGTGGAGTCTCACTCAGTTGCTCAGACTGGAGTGCAGTGGCTGCTCCCGGCCACCGCAGCCTCGACCTGCTGGGCTCCGGCGATCCTTCCACCTCAGCCTTCCAAGTAGCCGGAATTACAGGCGCACGCTACCACGCCCGGCTGATTTTTTGATTTATCGTAGAGATGAGGTCTCGCTGCCCAGGTGGGTCTCGAACCCGCGGGCTCAGGCAATCCACTCACCTCAGCCTCCCAAAGGCGCGGGATTACAGGCTGAGCCACTGAGCCCAGCTCTATACGAATCTTTAAAGAAAAACAGCCTACTCTGAAATAAGGTAGGTTACTAAAGCCTAGTTCTGCACTTAGGACAGCACAAGATAAATCCTTAACAAACGCTTGTGAGTGAATCAGTATGTTCCCACGAGAGAATATTTTCCAGATAACAGCAAGTCCTAAACATTTCATCATAGTTCAGTTTGCACACACACATGATTTCATTTGATGTTTAGTAATAGGGACTCTATCCCTATTTTGAAAATCAGGAAGCTGAGGTTCAGAGATTTGCCTATAATATGGGGCTGGTAATTAGTGACTGTAATCTCTGTGAGGGTGGGGTGGTGTCTGCCTCAGTTCCCCGCCTTTCTGTGGCAGTAAATACTTGAATAAAAAATTATTTTCTCCAGGTGTGGTGGCTCACACCTGTAATCCCAGCACTTTAGGAGGCTAAGACAACAGGATTGCTTGGGCCCAGGAGTTTGAGACCAGATTGGGCAACATAGTACCTGTCTCACACACACACACAAAATTTTTTTTTAATTAGGCAGGCATGGTTGTGCCTGTAGTCCCAGCTACTTGGGAGGCTGAGGCAGAAGGATCTCCTGAGCCCAGGAGGTTGAGACTATTGTGACCTGTGATCACACCACCATACTCCCAAGACCCAAGTTAAAAAGAAAATGATAAGCAAAACCTCACACCTCAGAGTAGCACAATTAGCACAAGTGTTCAAAACCAGTGTTGGTAGGGCTGAGGAAAAAAGCAAGTATTATCAGAATTTAGATATTGCATTATTCTTATTGCATTATTACTATTATTATGACCATGCAAAAGCAATGATCTGTAAAATTGGGCCTACCAGTGATCTAATGCTGGTCATTTTAAGACTATGTCTCAAGAAAATAATCCAATATGAAAAGCTATTTGCACAGGGATATTTATAACTATTCAATTTGGGGGGAAATTGAGAAGCTATTGAAAGTGGAGTATATTTGAGACCTGCCGGGGCAACTTGGCGAGACCTCATCTCTACAATAAACCAAAAATTAGCTGGGCGTGGTAGTGCGCACCTGTAGTTCAGCAAGTCGAGGCTACAGTGGCCGGGAGCGGCCACTGCACTCCAGTCTGGGCGACAGAGTGAGAGACTCCAACTCAAAAAAAAAAAAAAAGAAAGTGGAGTATAGCCATCTCAAAACCTTTTGGCAAAAAATTTTTCAAACAATGTAAAGCAGTACAGCTCTTTACAGAAATGTGTTCCTGAGTAATGTGGACAAGGCAGATGTGTATAAATAATGGGTACTTGTCTAGAGGAAGGGCTCTGTAGTTCTGTTGTTCTGATGCTGTGTGAGTGTCATTCAATTTGATTTATGTATCTAAAGATGTGGGGTACAATTCAGGATTAGGTATACCAGTGATCATCATGCAGGTAAAGTTTGGCCTCCCTTTGGTCCCCACTTCCTGGTTGGAGATCAGGGACATATATTGAAGTTGCACCCCCACCCCCCCATCCCACCCCGACAGTATCCTGCTACTGCCAATCCCTTTCTTATAGTATTGTGGTAAATGTTCAGGGTCTGCTTATGAGTGAGAACATGTGGTACTCTGTTCTTTGTTTCTGTGATAGATCACTCAGTATTATAGACTCTAAGTTCATCCAAGTTGCTGTGAGTCCAAAGTCCATATCTTTGTCCTTTTTTATTGCTGTGCAATATTTCATTGTGTATATGTACCACATTTTTTTATCCAGTACAGTTTCAATGGGCAGCACAGTTGGTTCCATGTTTTTGCTATTGTGAATAGTGCTGCAGTAAACATGCATGTGCAGGTATCTTTTTTGTAGAATGATTTGAGTTCCTCCAGATATATTCCCAGTTGGGGGATTGCTGGATCATATGGAAGGTCAGTGTCTAGTTTTGTTTTTGTTTTTGTTTTTTTTGAGTCGAAGTCTCACTCTGTCGCCCAGGCTGGAGTGCAGGGGCATGCTCTCAACCACTGCAGTCTCCACCTGCTGGGCTCCGGCGAGCCTTCCGTCTCAGCCTTCCAAGTAGTTGGAACTACAGGCGCGCACTACCACGCCCTGCTAGTTTTTGATTTATTGCAAAGACGAGGTCTCACCAGGTTTCCCAGTTGGGTCTCGAACCCATAGGCTCAGGCAATCCACTTGCCTCAGCCTCCCAAAGTGCTGGAATTACAGGCTGAGCCACCGAGCCCGGCCCAAAGTCTAGTATTTTTAGAAATCGTCACACTGTTTTCCGAAGAGATTGCACTAGTTTGCATTCCCACCAAACAGTATAGAAGCATTACCTTTTCTCCACATCCTCACCAGCATCTGCTGTTGTTTGTTTTATTAATGATAGCCATTCTTTTTGGGGTTAGATGGTATCTCAGTGTGGTTTTGATTTGCATTTCTCTGATGATGAGTGAGGCTGAGCACTTGTTCATGTGTCTGTTGGCTGCCCGTATATCTTCTTTTAAGAAGTGCCTATTCTTGTCTTTTGCCCAATTTTTAATGGGGCTGTTTGTTTTTTTCCTTTCAGCACATTTGAATTCCTTGTAGATCCTGGATGTTAGGCCTTTGTCAGATATACAGTTGACAAATATTTTTTCCCATTCTGTTTCCTTGCTCTCTTGATGATTTCTTTTGCTTTGCAGAAGCTTATTAGTTTGATGAGGTCCCACTTGTCTATCTTGTCTTTTATGGCATGGGCATTTGGGGTCTTGGTCAGGAATCGGTTGCCAGTTCCGATTTCCATAAGGGTATCTCCTGCATTTTCTAAGGTTCTTATAGTTTGAGGTTTTATGTTTAGGTCTTTGATCCATTTAGAGCTGACTGTTGTGTATGGTAATAAGTAGGAGTCCTGTTTCAATCTTCTGCATGTAGTCAACCAGTTTTCCCAGCACCATTTACTGAATAGGTTCTTCTCTCCCCAGTGGTTGTTGGTGGTGGCTTTTTCAAAGATGAGTTGGTTGAGAAATTGAGGTTTTGCTTCTGGAATCTCTATCCTGTTCCATTGGTCCATATTCCTATTCTTGTACCAATACCAGGCTGTTTTGATTATGTAGCCTTGAAGTTTAAAGTCTGAAAGTGTGATACCTCCCGCTTTGTTTCTTTTGCTAAGGATTGTTTTGGCTATTCGTGGTCATTTATATTTCCACATGAATTTCTGTATTATCATTTCCAGGTCTGAGAAGAATGATGTTGGTAGTTTAATGGGTACTGTGTTGAATCTGTAGATTACATTTGGTAGGATGCATATCTTAACAATGCTGATTCTCCCTATCCATGAGCATGGAATATTTTTCCATTTGTTTGTGTCTTGTTGGATTTTTCTTTGAGCAGTGTTTTGAAGTTTTCATTGTAAAGATCTTTCAGTTCTCTGGTTAGGAAGATGCCGAGGTATTTCATTTTGTGTGTGTGGCTAATGTGAATGGAATTGTGCTTTTTGTTTGGTTCTCTGCCTGCTTGTTGTTGGTATATAAGAATGCAACTGTCTTTTGCACATTAGTTTTGTACCCCAAGACTTTGCCCAAGTCCTTTATCAGTGAAAGCAGGTTTTTGACAGACTCTCTTGGGTTTCCGAGGTATAGGAGCATGCCATCAGCAAAGAGGGATCACTTAACTTCCTCTTTTCCTATTTGGATACCCCTGATTTCCTTCTCTTGTCTAATTGCTCTAGCTAGGACTTCTAACACAATATTGAACAAGAAGGGTGAGAGTTGGCAGCCTTGTCTTGTTCCAGTTTTCGGGGGAAATGTTTCCAGTTTCTGTCTGTTTAGCAATATGCTGGCTGTGGGTTTATTGTAGATGGTGTTCCTTCTATGCCTAGGTGTTTGAGGGTTCTTATCAAGAAAGGATGCTGGATTTTATCAAAAGCTTTTTCTGCATCTAATTATATAACCATGTGTTTCTTGTTTTTACATGTGTTGGTGTATTTAATTATATTTATGGTCTTATGGATGTTGAACCAGCCCTGCACCCTGGGGATGAAGCCTACTTGGTCATGGTGGATGACTTTTGGGATGCATTGTTGGATCCGATTTGCTAGAATCTTGTTGAGAATTTTTGCATCTATGTTCATTAGGGATATTGGCCTGTCGTTCTCTTTTTTTGTTGGATCTTTACCCAGTTTGAGTATCAGTGTGATGTTATGTTCATAAAATGATTTGAGGAGAATTCTATCTTTCTCAGTTGCCTGGAATACTTTCATTAGGATTGGTATCAGCTCCTCCTTGTACATTTTGTAGAATTCTGTTGGAAAGCCATCTGGACCAGGGATTTTCTTGGCAGGTAGTTTTCCTATGACAGAGTCGATTTCCTGGGTTGTTATTGGTCTATTTAGTGTCCCAGTGTCTTCTTGTTTCAACTTTGGGAGGTTGTGTGATGTCAGAAAGTCCTCTGTTTCATTTAGGTTATCAAGTTTTTTTCCATAGGTGTGCATAGTAATCTCTGATAATCTGTTTATTTTGGGCTTTTTTGTTCTTTTTCTTGATCATTCTGGCTTGTTTATTCTTTCAAAGAACCAGCTTTTTGTTTTGTTGATTTTTTTTCTATATTTTTGTCTTCTGTGTCCCATATTTGAGCTTTTACTTTGATGATCTGGATTCTTCTGCTAAAGTTAGGGTTTTGGTGGTCTTGTCTTTCCAGCTCCCTTAGGTGATTTGTTAGACTGTTAACTTATGATCTATCCATTTTCTTGATGCATGTTTGTAGAGGTTTACATTTCCCTCTAAGAACTGATTTTGTGGCATCCCAGAGGTTTTGGCAAGGTGCTTCTTTGTTTTCATTTGTTTCCAGGAATTTTTTTTTTTTTTTAGTCAAAGTCTCACTGTCACCCAGACTGGAGTGCAGTAGCATGATCACGGCCACTGCAGCTGCAGCTGCAGCCTCAAACTGCTGGGCTCAGGTGATTCTGCCACCTCAGCCTTCCAAGTAGCTGTAACCACAAGCATGTGCCACCACACCTGACATTTTTTTAAATTTATTGTAGAGATGAGGTCTTACCAAGTTGCCCAGGCTGGTCTCAAACCCCTGAGCTCAGGCAGTCCTCTCACCTCGGCCTCCCAAAGTGCTGGGATTATAGGTGTAGACCACCATGTCTGGCCCAGGAATCTTTTAATTTCTGTTTTGATTTCTGTGTTGACCCAGTAGTCATTCAGCATCATACTGTTAGTGTTCATGTCTTTGTGGGTTTAGGGAGAATTTTGTTGGTGTTGATATTTCTTTTTATTCCACTGTGGTCTGAGAAGGTGCATGGCAGTATTTCGATCTTATAAAATCTGTTTGTGTTTGGTTGATGGCCAAGGATATGATCAATCTTGGAGTACATTCCATGTAGTGATGAGTAGAATGTATATTCTATGATTGTTGGGTCAAATATTCTGTAAGTATCTATTTAGTCCATTTGGTCGAGTGTCAAGTTGAGGTTCCAGATCTCTTTGTTGATTTTTTTGCCTCGATTATCTACCTATGGTTGTCAGTGGGGTATTTAAGTCCTCAGCTATGATGGTATTAGAGTCAATATCTTTTTTTAGTTTACTTAGTAGTTGCTTTATAAATGCTGGTGCTCCTGTGTTGGGTGCATATATGTTTAGGATAGATATTTCTTGTTGATGGATTTAACCTTTTATCATTATGTCGTATCCTTCCATATCTTTTAAAAATTTTTGATAGCTTAAAGGTTGTTTTGTCTGTTATTTAAGCCTCATGACTCCTGCCTTCTTTTGTGACCCATTCACCTGGAAACTCGTTTTCCATCCTCTAACTTTGAATCTGTGTGTGTCCCTTGTGGTAAGATGAGTTTCCTGGATGCAGCAAATTATTGGGTCATGGTTTTTTATCCAGTTTGCCATTCTTTGTCTTTTCAGTGTTACATTTAGTCCATTCACGTTCAGGCTGATTATTGAAATGTGATTGTTTATCCTAGTTATGAGGTTCTTATAAAGTTTTTCTTTGTTTTCTTTTAGGTTTTGGGTTGATGTGTGTGTGTTTTCAAGTTTGTAATCACAATATATTCTCTGTTAATTCTGTGTCCTGCTGTTCTCTTGGGAAGTGTGTGATCATTCTTTTTTTCTATCTTCTGTGCTTAATACTTTTTTAAGCATCTCCTGTAGAGTTGGTCTAGAAGTTGCGTAATCTCTTAGGGATTGGATGTCTGGGAAGGATTTTAATTCTCCATCGCTGATGAAGTTGAGCTTGGCTGGGTAGGAAATTCTTGGTTGAAATTATTTGTCTTTGAGGACTTTGAATATTGGACTCCAGTCCCTTCTTGCTTGTAGTGTTTCTGCTGATAGATCTGCTTCTCTTCTGATTGGTTTTCCCCAGTAGGTAGTCTGACCGTTCTCTCTTGCTGCCTTTAGGATTTTTTTCTTTTGTGCCTACTTTTGTGTAAGTGAATTACTATGTGTCTAGGCATTGGTCTTCTCATTTGATGTCTTGCAGGGGTTCTTGGTATCTCTTGTGTTTGGATGGTCATGTCTCTGGTGAGATGGGGAAAGTTTTCTTGATAACCTCCTGGAATACTTGCTCCAAGGTGTTCTCTTTTTCCCTTTCTTCTTCTGTGATACCAGTCAGGTGTAGGTTTGGCCTCTTCATATAATTGCACATTTCCTGGAGGCTTTGTTCTTTCTATGTTTTTTTTACAAATTGGGTTAATTCTATGTTTTGGTCTTCAAGTTCTGAGACTCTTTCTTCTGCTTGATTAAGTCTGCTTTCCATGCTTGCCATCTTGTTATTTATTTCCTAGATGAAATTTTTTATGGCCAAAATCTGTGTTACAAGTTATTTCAGTGTTGCCTCTTGTCTTTCTTGAGTCTTATTCACTCTTTCCATCCATTCCCTAATCCCTGTTGTATTCTGGGGCCAGTGGTTGGTGACTTCCATTGTTTGGACTCTGAGGGCTAATTTTTCAGGTGTTTTCTCTTTGTAACACTGGGAATTACCTGTGTTCTTCCATTGATTTCTTTTTCCCCTCATTTGTGACAGATCTCTTTCTTTTCTCTTTAGTTCCATTATTCATTGGCAGTGGGAGAGGCTTTCACTTCTGATGTTTGCCCATCTCTCTATTCTTCCCTGATCAGGGCTCTGAATTTGTTCTATTTTGAAGTAAGTCTGTGGGTAGGAAGCTTTGCTGTCTCTTGTAGTTTTGAGAGTCGAATAAGGTGGTGGTTGGGGAGCTAGAATTCAGAAACAACTTGCAAATTACAGTGTTCACTGATTGTGGTATGGGTTCCCTGAGACTCACTCCTCACCACTACTGTATATTATGGTGCAATGGGTACATGTGTGTGCCCCCTGAGCCCAAGATACAGAGTCAACAGTGAGGATAACAGAGAACAATAGAATTACATAAGATGGACAAAATGTCTTTTAAAAAATAAAAATAAATAAAAAACACAGAACAGCAAGAGCAGAAACCAGAACAAAAAACAATTATACACACACACACACACACACACACACACACATACACACACACCCCTAAATGAACTGGAATAACAACAAAGCAAAACAAAAAACAACAACAACAACAAACCCAGGGAAGCCAAACACACACGCCAAACCCAAAGTGAAAAGAGAAGAAAAAGAGAGAAAAGAAAAGAAAAAAAAGGAATTCAAATCAAACCCTCACACATGTGTTCACACACACATTAAACTAAAAAAAGAGAAGAACAAAAAAGCAAAAACAAGAAAACTGAAAGATGAACACTCAATCCTTCATGCACACACAAAAACAGAAAACAAAAAATGAAGGAAAAAAGAAAAAAGGGGAGAGATGCAGATCGAACCCTAACACACACATTTCTGCACAAAGAAAAAATATTTAAAAATTTAAAAAGCAAAAAAAAAGCCCTGTCCTCTTGTGGCAGGTCCTGTAGTTTTTCCTCTCAGCTGCCCTTCTGCTGTCTCCTGCAGGGCATTGGCCTCATGCACAGTCTCTCCAGTGTCAGGGCAGGGGGGAGGAGGCAGTGGAGGTGGATGGGGCAGCAGTCCCCCCCCACCTTAGTATGGTCAGTGGGGAGGTGTGGGATTGTCTCTTCCTCAGGTGCTGGCGGGGGCCCCAGCCTGACGCATCCCGGAGTGGAGTCCTCCTGTGGCCGCTGATGTCCAGGCTCTACCTGGGTTTGTCCCTCTCGGTCACGCCCCAGCCGTGTGGGTCTGACGTTCAGAGGATTGCTGGGGAGGATGGGGTTGAGTCAGCCCCTGACTCCCTGCTGATCTCTTGGGAGGTCTTCCTCTTCCTTTTCTGGCCACACCCTTTGTCCCGAGGCTGGATCAGGGCAGGGGGTGGGGCGCCTGAGACTCAGCACCGTCCTGTCCCTCCAGTTTGTGCTTTTAGGATATTTCCTCTGGGTCATGATCAACCCCTGAGTAGTTGATCTGCTGGTCACAGAGATTGGGTCAGGTCTGTTGCGCTGTGGTGAGCAAGCTGGAGCACTTCCCTGCCCAGTTTTCAAGGTGATGGCAGGGTGCCTCTTCTGTCTTCCCTGGTGGGCTCTGCCTCTGGGCTGCCCCACTGTGCTCCCTCTACAGCCTTTGCTGCCAGTGTCCAGCCAGGCACTGTGGTGGTAAAGCAGTCTCTCCTGGCAGCTTCTTCCTGGAAAGGACTTCGTTGATTTTGAAGTACTGGTGCTCCAAATTTGATTTAAAGTAGAAATTCTAGATCATAGGGCACATCGCATGCAGTGTCCATTTTAATACCCATGGCAAGGTGTCCTTCCAAGTGGCTGTGCCCTGTGAGTGGACATTTCTGATTATCTGCCCTCATGAAGCATTTGCTGGTGTGCACAGGAAGGCCTGGCCTAGGATTCCTACCAGAGAATTGATTGTCACAGCAAAAACTGGTTACAGCCTAAGGACCTATCCATAGGAAAATGAGTAAATCTACTGTGGTATATTTATTTATTTTTTATTTTTTAATTTATTTTATTTTTTTGGAGTCTCACTCTGTCGCCCAGACTGGAGCGCAGTGGCCGCTCCCAGCCACCGCAGCCTCGACCTGCTGGGCTCCGGCGATCCTTCCGCCTCAGCCTTCTGAGTAGCTGGAACTACAGGTGCGCACTACCACACCTGGCTAATTTTTGATTTATTGTAGAGATGAGGTCTTGCCTGCCCTGGCGGGTCTCGAACCCGCGGGCTCAGGCAATCCACTCACCTCAGCCTCCCAAAGGCGTGGGATTACAGGCTGAGCTGCCTATCCCGGCTTACTGTGGTATATTTATACTGTGAAGAATAATGTGGCTATGTGGCACTTGCAGTGACAGGTCACTGAGAGGGTTTGTCGATTCAGAGGAAACAAGTTGCACAGTGGCATGTCTGGTAGGCCCTATTTCCACGATAGCAGAAATCCCTCCCTGATTCCGTTGGGTGCACACGGGTTGGTGACGAGAGTCGGTTGGGTGAAGACGGGTGCGGCAAGGTCAAAGTATTTTGGCCTCATCTGTTACATCTTATTTGTTTAAGAAAATGTGTTCACACATTACTAATAACTTAAAATCCAGTTGAACGTGTCCATTCAATAGAAAAGAATGCCCTTTAAAGAGTATAAGGGTGTTATCTCCCAGAATGAGACGTTAACAGGTAAGGAGGTCGTGAGACCAGTGGAGCTGGAGGCGAGGGTTTTCTCGAGGTCCCGGGCTGCCTCTGCCAGCACCAGTCTCCCCGTGAAGCCTGCGAGCTGGGCTGTGCTGGGAGGGCCGTGGTCGGTGACCTGTCCACTAATGGTGATTGTGGCGGCTTCCTCCACTTAACATGACGAGAGCACTCCTCCTTTCCTGAAGCGTGGTGTCCCGTGCTGGCCACCGCCTCCTGCTCCAGCAGGTGTTGCCCCCTCAGTCACTCCCACAAGGAGAAGACAGGGCAGCAGGGCCCGTCCCTCTTCACCGAGCCTGTGGTCAGAGGAGAAGACGGTAGCGAAGGAAGGGCGGCTCAGTGCGACAGCTTTCTGGTCTGGAGGAGGCGCAGAGGCTGTGGGTCGCGGCAAGGGGCAGCTGAGTCTCCAGAGGGCGAGCAGGAGGCTGCGGGCGTGTTGCCTGGGCAGACCTGACATGTTGGCGTTCCCTCGGCAGGTCATCAGTGGGCTGAAGCAGAGGATCCTCAGGCTGGAGCAGCAGTGCAAGGAGAAGGACGGCACCATCAAGTAGGGGCCTGCACTGCCCGGAGGGCGTGCCCTCCCCGTCTCCAGTTCCCCGTAGGGTCTGTTCTGCTTCTACCACGACTTTCTTTCCCTGCCAAGCCTCGTCCTGTGTCCCCATCTCCACCCTAAATGCCTCCAAATGTCGTTAGAGAACAGTATTTCCCTTTAACTTTTTATTGATATGTGAAGAAATGCTTCCTCCCTTTAATGTTCTGTGGATCACTTTTTATTTCCAGTGTAGATCTTGACGTCTTGGTAGAAGCGCTTCATCCTTAGACACCTCCCCAGCTGCCTCTTAGCCGCGCCGTCTCATGCTGGTGTTGGTGTGGCTGCTCCACATTTCTTGACCTGTCTTTCCTTTTCACCTGTCTTCTCAGCACGAAGGGAGAGTCTGTCTTGGCTGTCTGTTGCCTCATGTCTTCTGTTCACACAATCGTTTCCCCTCTTGCTTGTTTCCTGCTGGATTTTGTCAACTTGAAATGAATTTGCTTATCTGCTGATTTCTTTTATGTTTCAGCGCTGAACTCTATGACTTTACTTCCACTTCTCTGTTAGTACCTTATCTAAAGTCTGCTATATGTTGAGATCAAGGTGACAGTACTGACCAGCGTCAGGGAAGAAGGTGACTCTCTTTTCTTTATAAATGAGTTACTCTCCCCACCTGCCCCACAGGTGGTTTGTCCTCTGTAATCTCTGAGAGCCTTCTTTACCGTTGATCCAATCTTTTAAGGACAACGTCTTATTTGGAGACGAATGTGTTTAGGGAGTCTGTTTACTCACCTTGGGAAGTAGCTGGACTAACAGAAGGGACACTGTTTGGTGTGAGGAATTCTTCGGTCAATCTGGAAACTAGTCATTTGTTCAAGGCCATAAGCCAGTTGAGAGCCAGCTCAGGTTTCTTCTCCCATCCTGATTCTCTTCCAAAGTCCTTTCTCCTCTGTATGTCCTGAGAATTTCTTCCTCCTGCTGTGTCCCTGGGAATGCTGGCATTGCTGTGTTAATGCTGAACTTGGGTTTTCAGCAAACTCCAGACTGATATGAAGACCACCAACTTAGAAGAGATGAGGATCGCCATGGAGACATACTACGAGGAGGTGTGTGCTCTCCAGGGCAATATGGACAGGAGGGCGGTCATGGGGTGGGAGGGGAGACTGCCGCCCACCAATGGCAGGGTGAGACCAAATAGCAACCCAGGGCTGCACTCTTGGGAGCCTGCTATCCTGTTTCAGCTTGACTTGAAAGTGAACACTGCAACTTAGTTTTTACTTCATGCCACTCGGCAGGAATCAGAAATCTGATTACAGTTTTTTCAGAGGGAAGTCTTCATGCTTGTTGCATTTTTTGTTTGTTTTTTTGTCAGGGTCTCCCACTGGAGTACAGTGGCACAATCATGGCTCACTGCAGCCTTCTGGGTTCAGGCAATTTTCCTGCCTCAGCTTCCTGAGTAGCTGGTACTACAGGCGCATGCCATCACACCTGGCTACTTTTTTTTTCTTTTGTAGAGACAAGATCTTACTATGTAGTCTACCTCGGCCTCCCTACGTGTTGGGATTACAGATGTGAGCCACCACACCTGGCCTCATTGCATATTTTTAATGCATTTTAATTTGGTATTACAGATTCATCGTCTCCAGACTCTCTTGGCAAGTTCAGAAACTACAGGAAAGAAGTATGATGATCTGTTTGGGAGCCATGTTCATGTGCTGTCTTCCTGTTATGGAGACTATTTTGAAAGCAGTGTGGTCATCACAGGAAATGGCACATACTGCCCTTAACCTGGCAGTGGTGCCAACACCTGTACCTATGTTGTCCATGGTTAGAGTTGATGTGTTTCCGTTTGGGGCGTTCACAGACGTTCCCTCATAATGACCATATTCGGTGCCCCCATGCATTAGTATATATTCTACATAGCAAGTTCCAGCTTAGATTAAAGGTGCTGTGTTTCAAGGCAGATCTACAGTGGAAGATGTTTAATACAGGTACAACTTGCTACTTGAAAGTTTTCCCAAGTAAGTGTATTAGGAGAAATATTAAGGCTCTCCTTACCATGTAGATTTCTCGTGTTCCTTTCCTAAACAGTGTGGGTCCAGGCCTTTAGCGGGTTCTGGAAGGGCGATCCCTCACCACATCTTGGGCCCTGTCATGACCTCCACGGTCATCTGCTGACGTTCACAGAGTGAATCCACCTGTGCCGGGCTTGGTTTTCTCTTTTTTCTTCTCCCCTGATGGCTTTCAACAGTAGTTGGAAAACTTTCTGTGAAGGGCCCATATGATAAATTCAGTCGATTCTCATTATTGGCAGTTACAGTCTATAAAGTCTCCATGAACCCTGAATTCGTGAATACCGAACCGTTGCTCCTGGTCACAGCATTTTTATCAGCCAGTCAGTATATAACCTGGCTTATGTGTGTTTCCGTTTAAAGACACCCTATGTAATAGATACCATTGACTGATTCATTCACATTGAACTCACAGCCAGCAGCTCCATTGCTCACACCTGGGCAAGTTTGTCTAACAATGCATTGTCCTGAGCTTAGAAACACTAGATAATACTTCAGTGCCACAGTTCTCAGCCTCTTTAAATAGCAAAATCATCAATAAAAGCACAAAAATGTGAAAGTCTTGGCACTAAGTAGACTACAAAAAGGACACTTGTTTTAGTATGAACTGAAATGAGAAGATGAAGTGTCACTGTGTCCAGCCTCAGCTGGGAGTGTGCTTTCGGCGACTTGCATTTTTCATCTCTCTGCACCTGTGTGAATTCCTGCAAAATTCCCATGAGTGCTGACTTGGGGTTATAGTTGCTTTCCAGCCCATAGGCGAACTGGCAGATACAGAATCTGCAGATTCACGGAGTCAACATTGTCTTCAACTCTGTGGGATAGGAGGCAGTATCAAAGCTGTTTTACGGGAGCTTCTGGTACCAGGAAAGAAAATGAGTTTCCCCAGCATTTCTAGAGATAACATTTAAGTATCATACCAGTTGTTGAATACAATATTTTCTTATACAGGTTTACTGACAATAAGAATGGAATTCTGTTTTGGGGGGGTTACCATTTTGCTTATTGGAGGTTCAACATGACTCTCACATACTTGGTCACAAATATTCACCTGCAAAAGCCACTCTGAGCTCACAGACCAGACAGAAGCAGCTGTGACTTGCCTACCTCTCGTTTAAAGCATCTGTTAAGCCAGCGTAGACACTCAGACCTCAGCCCCTTGCTCTGTGTGTTCTTAGGCCTCAGGGGGAGAAGAAGATTGGTGTGAAGAGGCAGAAGAAGATGAGCAGTGCCCTCCTGAGCCTGTCTCGGAGTGTGCAGGAACTGACCGAGGAGAACCAGAGCCTGAAGGAGGACCTGGACCGGGTGCTGAGCAACTCCCCCACTATCTCCAGGATCCAGGGTATCTGCCTAAAGGCCACTCAAGGGGGGGGACACCAGGAGACAGGTTGCATCTCCCTCTATGAGGGAAGGAAGGTGCAGTACGCTGCTCCTCCCAGGGCAGGCCCCACCCAACATACTGTGTCCGTGGCCCTTCCTCCCTGCTTCATGTGCCGCGAGTGCAGATGTGTCCCGCCAGGTGACCTGTATTCCCAAATGCCGTGAGCGTCTACCACACACCAAGCAGCAATCCAGGCCCTGGAGACAGAGTAGTGGCTAGCAGCACGCAGACAGCCCTTGTGGAGATGGTGTCATGGGAGGGAGGGAGGACTCCTCTAGTCACGTGTGTGTCGGGTGGTTACAGGTGCTGCGGCACGTGATGAAGGAGAGAGGACGAGCGCATTTTGGGATGGGCAGGCAGTGGTGTGTTGGGAAGGTGCCCAGGACCGTGATGACTGAGCATGGCTTAAAGGGGTGAGGGCCAGTGTGCAGACAGCTGGGGGCAGACACACCAAGAGCGGATGGCAATGAAGATAGGAGGTACAGTGGCAGGAGGCCCCGGGCACGGCAGGTCCCTGGGAAGATTGAGCGGAGGTCAGAGGTGTCAGCCCTGGTTCTCGACAACCCCCGCTTCTGTGCAGAGAAGGGGACATTGGCAGCAGAGGCTTCTGCACTTATGCAGGAAGGGATGCTAGTGGCCTGGCCGAGGAATATCTGGGTGGTGAGAGGTGGTCAGGTACTGGGCATCTTGAAGGTGGAGCTTATAGGAAATGCAGACTGGGTGGAGCCTCAGAGAGGGAGGAGTCAGGCTCCGAGGTTTTCTCGAAAGTTGTTTTCTTCTAGACAGTTGCTCTTGGACGAGCAACTGAAAGGACAGAGCTGCGGTTCCGAGTGGGGAAAGAGAGGGCCAGGTTTGGGGAGAAGGCCACGTGAGGTCTGAATGCCTGGAGTGTGGGCTAGACAGTGGCTGCACTGGAGGCGTGCAGAGCGGAGGCTAGAGCCTGAGCACACCGGTCACCATGTGTGGGGGGACTGAACAAGGGCACCCAGCGAAGGGGAGGAGAGGAGCGGGTTGCCCCAAGCCCGGCGGTGTGCGGAGCGGGAGGGAGAGACCGGCAAGGGTCCTGGACACACAAGGAGGACAAAGGCCAGCAGCTGTGCAGCAGGGGGCTGAGAATTGAGCCTTGGGTCTGGCAGACTGTAGAGCCTGGGTTACCTTGGTAAGAGCCTTCTTAATGGACTGACAAGGTCAGAGCCCGATGGGGTGGACTCGGGAAAGAATGTCACACAGAGACACTTGGGGACCATCAGTATCGATAACTCTTCACAAAGGGGATGGGGAAATCACCAGTGTGGAAGCCCTCGGGTGGCAAGAGGCTGCCCATCAGGCCCTGAGCCTCTACGAGCTGCTGGGCCTGTGGTAGGGGCGCATCGGCCGTGCTGGGGGAGGGGTCCCGGGCTGAAACCACCCGCTGGGCTTTCTGAAAAGCGTCTGCTTCCCTCAGGTTACGTGGAGTGGAGCAAGCCTAGGCTGCTGAGGCGCATCACCGAGCTGGAGAAGGTGAGAGAATGTCCCAGCGCCACTCACCACTCATAGCTGGCGGTGTATGTACCGCAGCGGCAAAGGCCTGCATGGCGGAAAATTCGCTGGCGTGTAAGCAGTGCTGTCTGCCATCAGCCCCGTGTCAGGGCATGGGTGGGCTGCTCCCAGGTCTACACAGACCTGGAGGTGTCTCACGTCCCTCACCTCACAGATGGCAGGGCCACAGTCCCGTGGCTCCTGTCTTTGATCCTTTGTGCAGCCCCAGGTGGGTACACAGGAACCTGGACCCTGGCAACACCCCAGCCTGGCATGGGCACATCATGGGCTGTTCACTGTCAGGCGTTTACCAGACTCACCACTTGTGTCATACTTGAGTCCTCAGAAAACTGTGTTCATCAATGTTAGGTCAAGAAAACAAGCAGATGGGAAAAAAAGACAAGAGACGAGTGGCTTGCCAGCAACACAGGCTTATTTCGAGGAAGAGGCCTGCAGAGGGGGACTCCAGATGAAACTGAAGCCTGTTGCCCCTTACAGGCTAGGGCAGTTACAGGGCTTGAGGGGAAAATTTTGCCGTTGGCATTGCTCGGGGGTAACTAAGGAAAGGGCCTGTGGTTAAGTAGGTTGGGAGGAAGCAGTTATGCCTGGTGTTACATATGGCAGGGTGTTTTGTAGCTTTGGCCTGGTTGGTAATTTTCCATTCCGGGGCAGCTAGCAAAGTAGCGGGGGACTCTAAGATGGCATTCCCCAGGCTAACAATCGACATTTTCCCAACCAGAAAATTGGAAATTGAACATTTCCTCCTATCCCATATGTGCATTTGCAAACCAGGAGTCAGTCTGATTTGACTGGGATTGGTCGTGAGTGTTGATACCTTTATATTTTGCAAATTAAGTTAGCGTCTCTGTTGCTTGGCTAAGCAGAGTAAACCAGAGGGGAAAATATGTTTAAAAATAGTTTTACAAGGCCAGGCTCGGTGGCTCAGCCTGTAATCTCGCGCTTTGGGAGGCCGAGGTGAGTGAATTGCCTGAGCCTACGGGTTCAAGACCCACCTGGGCAACTTGGCAAGACCTCATCTCTACAATAAATCAAAAAAAAATTAGTTGGGCATGGTAGTATGCACCTGTAGTTCCAGCTACTTGGAAGGCTGAGGCTTGGAAGAATCACTGGAGCCCAGCCGGTCGAGGCTGCGGTGGCCGGGAGCGGCCACTGCACTCCAGTCTGGGCAACTGAGTGAGACTCCAACTCAAAAAAAAAAATTGTTTTACATATTTACAAAACAGAAAACATAAGAAGCTTCTATAAAGTGTGGATATTTAAAAAATAAAGCTCATTGGGAAATAAAGGGACCCATAGGTTCAGAAGTGCGTGAGAAATGTGTCTGAGAGCTGGGAGGGGATGGCCGTGGGAAGACAGAGGTGTGTAGGTACCACTGGCCAGACTGGAGGGCGATTTTATTTTTTTTAATGAGAGTTGAAAATGTCAGAAATTCTGGGGAAACGCCAGGGTACACGAGCACTAAGGAAAGCCGTTTCGTGCCCTCCTTGCTCTGTCCTCATGGCTCTTTGGCCAGCACCTGCCCCACCATGCCCCACAGGGTCTGTGCCTCCCCCAGTGTGGCTAAGGAGTGTGCGCTCCGCCAGCAGCATGTGCCCATCCGGCGTCGCCCAGGTAGCAGGTCACACAGCCTGGCTTTCCCGTGCCCTGCTGCGGACCTGCTTCCCTGGGTTCATTGTCTCCTTTCTGGGTTTCGCAAACGAAAAGTAAAAAGAAACAAGCATCTAACAAATGCCTTGTTGTCTCCAGAGGCTAAGTTCGATGGAGAACTCAAAGTCACTCTCACCAGAGCCAGTGAGATCCACCTCCCCAGCTCGTTCTGCGTCCAGCTCCACGCTGCATAGACAGCCACACGGGGACTGCCGTGAGGACCACGAGCGTCTCCGCGGGGCCGTGAAGAACCTGAAGAGAGAACGGGCTGCGCTGCAGACGCAGCTGCAGGAGAGAGAGTAGGTGCCCCAGACTGGCCAGCATCCTCCCTGTGTGGAGATGGGTTGTTGCTGGCGCTAAATGTGGTTGCGAATTTGGGAATGTGCCAGCTCGCAGTAGTTGCTGCACAGGTGCTTTTGTATGATTCTGAAACTTCTGTTTAGTCGTGAAACAAGGACAGCTTTAGTGAATTTAAAAAAAGAGGGTGGGAGGGCACCACTTAAGTCTCTTCACGCTGAATTCCATAGGGACCTTCAAACTGTCCACTAGAGAGGAATTTCCTTTCATTGGTCTATATAAAAGCAACCCGCTCTTAGGCAGTGTGGTTTCAGAATGCAATAATATGTTTATGGCTATGATCAAATAAGATATCGATGCTGTGTAGTTTCCAAAGCTTAGAGTTGGAAAGGCAGAGCCTCACCATGTGTTCTGAAGTTTCCTGGTCTGTAGCCCACTCAGTCCTGTGGTATGTGGCTTCTCCAGTCATGGCAACTTCTGAAATGATGTTTCTCTCTCTAGTTTGCAAGGACTACAATGACTTGCTACTCAGAGTGGTCTGTGAAGCTGGTAGCATTAGCGTCCCTGGGAATGAGTTAGAAGTACGAGATCTGGCCAGGTGTGGTGGCTCATGCCTGAAATCCCAGCACTTTGGGAAGCCAAGGCAGGAGGATTTCTTGAGCCCAGGAGTTCAAGACCAGCCTGGGCAACATAACAAGACCTCATCTTTATGAAAAATTTTTTGAAATTAGCCAGGTGTAGTGGCATGTGCCTGTAGTCTCAGCTACTCGCTCTGGAAGCTGAGATGGAAGAATTGCCTGAGCCCAGAAGATGGAGGCTGCAGTGAGCTGGGGTCATGCCACTGCCCTCCGGGTGACAGAGTGAACTGTGACAATTCAGCTCCCTTCCCTGTCTCAGAAGAAAAATTTTTTCAAAGCAGGATCTCAGGGCCCACCTGGGAGCTGGTTAGAAATGCAGGGTCTCAGGCCCAGACACTCTGAATCATACTCTGCATCTAATGAGACCCCCAGGTGATTTGTGTGCACATTAGCATCTGAGAACTCTTTGAGTGCCTCCTGGCCTCCCAAGTCTGCCAATGTCTGTTCACAGCCAAAGGCAAATCCCTTCAAATGCCACTATCCTTTCACCTCCAGTAGAATTCTCATGGTGCATGTATGCAAGTTGATAGGGTATTTGTAAAAAGTAATATTTCAGGACAAGGTTTTAAAATTAAGCTAGTCGTTTGGAAAGGCAAACAACTTCTGGAATTATCTGTTAGGAAATCAAGTGACATGGCTATGGCTACCATTTACTCTTTCTGTGTGACAGACACTCTGCTAAACACCCAAGGGCTCTGTCTGGCTTAATGCAGAGACTTGTGGGATTTGACCAGTTCAGTCATGCAAATAGCCAGAGTCTCCCTTGAAAGTGAGTGTGTGACCACTGTGCCACATGGGGTACGTGAGAAAGCCAGTGAGCTAGAGGTGCTGGGCCATCCCCCCGTCCTCAGGCTCTGCCCATGCATCGCCACAGACAAGTCCAGGGCAGCTCGCTTCCCCGTGTCAGGCCCTGCCTGGCTCTGGCATGCTCGTGGAGGACGTGAGGCGTGCACTGGTGTGGGACTACTTCAGTGGTGCCCCACCCCATTAGACTCCAGAGCAGCCAGGCCTTCTCTGGTTCTATCTCAGTCGATCCCCTGCGCTCGGTATGTGCTCAGTAAACGGGAGGCAGGACCCTCGGGTCTGTTCTTGGCTCTGTGTAACTAGAAATGAAGGCCTGTCTTGATCCTTCTGCCCCGTCGTCCACAGTCCTGAGGAAAGGAGCTGAGTGGCGTTTTCTGAGACGTCTTCCTGCTCTGTAATGACCCTTGGTTTTATTTTTATTTTTATTTTGAGTTGGAGTCACGCTCTGTCGCCTGGGCTGGAGTGCAGTGGCACGCTCGTGGCCACCACAGCCTCGGCCTCCTGGGCTTCGGCCTTCTGCCTCAGCCTTCCAAGTAGCTGGAACTACAGACACATGCCACCACGCCTGGCTAATTTTTGTGATTTATTGTAGGCATGGGGTTTCACCAAGTTGCCCAGGCTGGTTTCGAACTCTGCGACTCAGGCAGTCCTCTCGCCTCAGGCTCCCAAAGTGCTGGGATTACAGACTGAGCCACTGCACCCGACCGACCCTTGTTTTTAGTGAACTGTGAAATGCCTCTGGCTCTTTGTGTAGGTTGGAAGTAAAACAGCTACTGCAGACAAAGACTGACTTGGAGAAGGAGCTGGAAAGTATGAGGGAAAGTGAGAAGGAGAGAAGACAGCAAGAGGAGGCTTTGAAGTAAGTGGCCTGAATTGGAGTTTCAAGAGAATCCTCATGATTCCAGACTCCCTCTGCTATACACGGCCACCCCCACTGGTTCTCAGCGTAGCTTCAAGGTCACTCCTCCCCTGAAAATCTTTGTGGTTGTCTATGACCTCAGTATAACAACTCAAGTTCTGGAAAAAGGTTCTTCGTGATGAGGCCAGTGTTTGCTCTTTGGCACCACAGCCAATCACACGTGCATCCCACCCCAGGTATGCTGGGATTCCGCACCCCTGTGCGGTCCTCGTCAAGATGACCCAGGGGTCATAACCTCCTCACGAGGGCACCTCCCATGCTTCTCATGATAGCGCCATTCACGGGAGCCAGACAGGGGAACCGATTGAATGCCACTGATGAGCAGTTACACCACGTGAGGTCTGCCCACACAGAGCAGAAGGAAGGAGGCTCTGACCATGTGACCGCGTGGATTAGCCTCGAAGCAGGATGCCCAGCGAGAGAAGCCAGACACAGAGGCCACACCACATGTGGTTCCGCTTCCGGGAAATGTCTAGGGCGGGCGGATCCGTGAACCGGAATGGTGTTGCTGGGAGTGGGGGAGTAGGGAGTGGCCACGACAGCAGGGGTCCCCCTTGTGGAGTGATGGGAAAGTTCTGGAATTAGATAGTGGTGGTAGTTGTACAACATTGTGAATATGCTAGAACCCACTCACTTGTACAGCTTAAGTTGGTGAATTTTGTGTCATAAATCATATCTCAATTATTTTTTTCTTTTTCTTTTCTTGAGTCAGAGTCTTACTCTGTCACCCAGGCTGGAGTACAGTGGCACAATTATGCTACCACAGCCTCAACCTACCACAGCCACCACGCCCAGCTAATTTTTTAGGTTTATTGTAGAGACAAGGTCTCACCAAGTTGCCCAGACTGGTCTTGAATCCCTGGGCTCAGGCAATCCTCTCGTCACTGCCTCCCAAAGTGCTAGTGTTACAGGCATGAGCCACCATGCCTGGCTTCTTAAATTTTTTTTAAATGCAGAAAAACCTAGAATCTCAGTAAGGCTGGGTCTGGTGGCTCATGCCTGTAATCTCAGCATTTTAGGAGGCTGAGGTGGGAGGATTGCTTGAAGCCAGGAGTTCAAGACTGGCCTAGACAACATAGTGAGACCTCGTCTCTACAAAAAAATTTAAAAATTAGCTGGGCATGGTGGTGTGTGCCTATAGTCCCAGCTGAGGCAGGCAGATTGCTTGAGCCCAGGAGGCGAAGGCTATGGTGAGCCGTAATCATGTCACTGCACTCTAGCTTGGTGACAGATTGAAACTCCTATTCAAAATAAAGAAGTAAATAGAAATCTGAGCAGTAATGTTTAGTACTCAGAATAATTAGTAAGACACAAATTAGTGAAGTGTATGAAGCATTTTATTTTCAGGGGAAATGTGACTAAACTTTGTCAGAGGCTAGAATTAAAGTAAATCAGAAAGGGTAGGTATGCAGAAATGAATTACTTTTACTTGGCCTTTAATATCTGTAATAAGCCCCCTTCCCAGCCTTGGGGGTGAATCTCCTCTTTCTCTCTCTCTCTCTTTCTAATTTACTTTCTAAATAAACTGTATTTTCTAATCTTAAAAAAATGTAATAAGGATGTAAATTGCAATTCCTCTCCTTCATATTGTTTGTTATAACCCCAGTGATACCTGCTTATCTGTCATCTATGCAGTGCATGCTTTTTCAGGTTCTTGCGATGTTTCAGACAGGTGCTGGGCCCTGGGTCCTCAGCCCCGTCCCCACGCCTGCAGGGTCTCTGGTGCAGTCGGGCCCTAGCTGGGGACCCCCACTGCTCAGGGAGGGACATGTGGCCTCACCAGCTCTGCACACACTGTCCGGTGTCTGTCTGTCTAAAAGTAGACTCCCCATCCCACTGTGTGGCAGCCTTCATCACGTGGTGACTGGTGTCATCTTTTCCCTTTCCACCTCAGAGAGGAAATTCAAACACTTACCAACAAGTTTGAAGAACTACAAGAAAGGAAGAAAGAAGAGAAGGGTGATCCCATGGAAGTCACTCATGAGGTACAGTCTGGCTGTACCTTGTTTAATCTCCTGTTTAAGCATGGCAGCACTTTCCACTGACACATGACAGTTCCGACTATTTTCATACCCAACATGATATGGACAGTCTAATTTCCTTTTATCATCACAATCGTTTTCTATAACTTATGTCATATGTGTAGGAGTCTGGAGTTTTGAATTAATTGCTTGTCAGTGACTTGACTTCTTAACCTGACTTTTGAGTCTTAAGGTAGTTGAGCTGGCGGGTGAAGATCTTCCCAAAACCTCGAATGTGTAGAGACTGTAGGTCTGGGGCGGTGGGGAGGCTGTCGCTGAGGAGGAGGGAGCTGGAAAGCCCGGAGGGAAGGGGTGAGTTTGCTCACAGAAGCCCTCCTGCACTGGCCAACCTGCATTTCCCCTCTCATGCAAATTCTGGAATAGGATGCCAGTAAGGCCTCCAAGGGCACACGTCTAGGCAGGGGGTGGGTCTTGTGTGCCTTCCCTGCCTGTCACTTGCTTTTGCACTTGGGTGGCACCGAGTGACGGCTTGGCGGGACCCGCCCTGCCTTCCAGTCCCTCTGTGTGTGTGCTTGCCACCAGGGGCAGCTGCGGAGGCAGCATCTCTGTGACTGTGTCAGTCCCTGCTTCCCCCGGCCCCCCTGGAGGGGCCGAGGCTGCCTTCTGGTCCCTGTCAGCCCAGTGCTACCTGCACTTGTACTTCCTGTGGCTAGCCGCGCCTCCTCACAAGTCCCCTTTTCCGGTGATGGACCCTTCAGATGGCAGGTGTCACCTTGTGTCTGTTCAGAAAGAAACCAAATGACCAGGTGCTAAAGGCCCGCAGCAGCAGTTGCTCCAGGAGGAGGCTGTCAAGCAAATGACGACCGGTAAGACCACATTGGCCGGGGATGAGTCCAGGACAAGGCTACACAGAGACAGTGAGGGGTTTGTCACGGCAGCCTCTTCGCAGGGCCTCTTCGGCGATCCCCCTTCTGGTGGCTGAAGCTCTGACCAGTACCTGGGGGTCCACCGGGATGGCAGGGCTTCCCTCGGCAACACATCGCAGCCATGGGGTTCTGCCATTCAGGAAACGGAACATGGTTCAGTAGCCGTGGTCGAATGGAGGTTGCCGTTGGCCTCCAGGAGATTGGGGCTTCCTGAGGCTACAGGGCACTGACTGCTGTCAGTGGAAAGTAACAGTGTGAGGTTTTGTTTGTTTTGTTTTAAATCTGAATTGACTTTCCTCTCCAAGCTGGCTTACTTGGCTGGGTCCTTAATTTCAAGGCCTCCTCTTAAGTATACATGAGACTATGTGAACATCTACTCTAGCTCAAGAGAAAAAAGGATACCGCAAGTTAGGGAATTTGGAAAAGTAAGGAGCACATCTTTAGTTACAAAACCACAACACTACTAATTAGGGGAAAAAAAACTCATGGGTTTTCTCAGCGCATGTTTTGTTGTTTTTTTTTGATTTATTGTAGAGACGAGGTCTCACCAAGTTACCCGGGCTGGTCTCGAACCTGCGGGCTCAGGCAATCCACTTGCCTCGGCCTCCCAAAGTTCTGGGATTGCAGGCCGAGCCACCGAGCCCGGCCTCTCAGTGCATGTTAACTGGGCCCCATAGGCTGTCCAGTGTCCTTGACTCTGGCAATCCTGCTGACCAAGTGTGAGGGTTAGACAATGTGAATCCATCCCAATCCCTTCTGGAAAGAATTTTTTATTGTACAGTAAAGCATATATTTTCTGCTGTTCTTGCGGACACGTTTCCATGTGGCTTTTCTAGCACTTTGGATAAAGTTGTAAGTGACACAGAATCACTGTCCCTGCATCTAAGGAATTAGCCGTTCTCCATGTGGCCATCGCTTTCCACAAAGCCCTGTGCTTACTTGAGTGTCTGCGCTGCCCTGATGGATGTGACCCAGGCCGAGCGTATTCCTGGGACCTTGTTCTTGCCCAGCTGTGGCATTTTGTGTGGCAGAGCTGGACTCGAGTGTCTTCTTTAGGCTCTGCGTCTGTTTTCCAAGGAGCTGCTCTCAGGAACACTGAGCCAGCGGGGCTTACTGACTTGTGATCTGTCGGCTTCTGGCAGTCCGGCCCCCTGAGAGAGGCGCTCAACAACACATAAACGCAGATGTCTTTGCTTGTGTTTGAGACCTTCCACTCAAAGTCATATATCCCTTAGGGGGAAAAAAGGTTCCCACGTGCAACAACGAAACTGGAAAGAATGACCTTGTTCTGGAGTTCATCCCGTTATTGACGACACCTCTCTCTCCTCGCCAGTTCAGGTTTCCTATAGATGCCCAAAAGCAAAGAAAAGCAAGTTCATCCTCTTGCGTTATAAACATGTTGATTTGAAGACGAGAAAGATCGCCGTGGCATTGACTTCCTCCCTGTGCACTAACTGGACACAGAGCAGGAGCCGTGACCCCGGGGTAGAGTCCTCATCCCGCTGGATGCGCATGTGTTGGCCACTCGGGAGGCTCTAGCTCAGTGCTGCTGGGTCCCCCCTTCCTGAGGGTTCTGCTGCTTTCTCCATGTTCATTTCAGTAATTTGGGATTTGACTCCTCCACTAAGTCCACTCGAGGCAGAGTGGCCATGTCAGTGGAGACCCTTCAAACAGTGACTTTCCTCAAGGAGTGACCTCCTTCATCAGTTATGCCACTTCTGACTGAGGCTTTAGGGGGTCTTGCTTGGTGTCAAGATTACACTCAGTATTTTTTATTTTGCATCTTGTTATATGACCTTGAGATGTGGGATTTCTATCAATGACAGAAAAGAATTTAGTATCCCAGTTTTCACATCATTCTCTCAAAGAGTGGGGTCAAAGAAAGTAACCTGCCTGCAAAGATGTCAGCACATGGATGTCTACTGCAGTCTTGTTTACAATAGTGAAAAACAGACTGGGCATGGTGGTGCATGCCTGTAATCCCAGAGCTTTGGGAGGAGGATCACTTGAGGCCAAGAGTTTGAGACCAGCATGGGCAACGTAGCAAGACCTCCTTTCTACAAAAAAATTGTAAAATTAGCTGGGTGCTGTGGTTTGCACCCATACTCCCAGCACTTTGGGAGGC
Source organism: Carlito syrichta (assembly GCF_000164805.1). NCBI lineage: Eukaryota > Metazoa > Chordata > Mammalia > Primates > Tarsiidae > Carlito > Carlito syrichta. Next base: position 82,231 of record NW_007086954.1, read on the forward strand.
TGAGGCAGAAGGATCACTTGAGCCCAAGAGTTTGAGGCTGCAGTGAGCTATGACCATGCCAGTGCACTCCAGCCTGGGTGACAGAGCAAGACCCTGTCTCTAAAGAGAGAGAAAAAAAAAAGACAGTGGTGAAAAACCAGTAGCAAACCAAAAAGCCATAGGTGTGAACTTCACAAATAAGTGGTGGTGCATCTAGTTAATGGTGCATTACTTATACAGTCATTATAAAGAATAAAATGGATCTTTATATATATCTCACGTGAGATACTTATGACTTATTATTTGATGGAAATAATCTCCTTTGCCCCAAAAAAGTATATAGCATTAATCTCTTTTTATTTAAAAAAATTATACTTAGAAAAATGTCTGAAAATACTGCCAAAATACAGCTTTTTCTGTGTGATGGGATTATAAGCTTTTTTTTTTTTTTTTTTTACTTTCTTTTAGTGTCTGAATTTTTCATAATAAGTTTGTATTAACTTTGTGGAGTTTTTGCTTTAAAATGTTCTATTTTAAAGAAAAGGAAGAGTGGCTTGATTGGGAGTATTCTGTATTCTGAGTAGGGGACTCAGCTCTCGGCAGTCGAATGTGAGTGATTAATCGCAAGTTTAAGTGGAATGAATGTATAAGCACAGAAAAATGTAGGCCTTTTTTTAGCTGTCTGCAGTTGTGTGAGTAAATGTTCATTTATCTTCTGAGGAACTGACTGTACCTTTTAGATCACACTGGCATGGCCCACACACTGACAGCTTGTCGCGCGTTAGTGGACCAGAGGTCTGAAAATGTGTTAGGACCAGGGAAGGAGCTGAGGCTCTTAGGTTACAGAATCAGTTTGGAAGCTGAGGGCTGGAATGCTGGCAGTGACTTGGTGACACACCTGAAGAGACCGGATAACAGCTGTCTGTGTTGAAATGAATGCAGGCTTGTCTCCATCAGGAACGTTGAATCGTGCACATGCAGAAATACCTGTTCGTAGGAGGCGGACACTCTCAGGCCCCAAGAAGCAGGGGCACACAAGGCCACGCAGAAGCACTCTGGGCAGCAGGAGCCAAGGAGGCAGGCTGCACGGCTTAGGTTCACTGGTGGTCGTTTTTTGGGCTCTGGGCTGCAGGTTGGTCCCTGGCTGTCCCGTCGCTGGCCTGGGCGATGAGGACAGAGGGATACTGCCTCCAGGCACTGGAGCCAGCTGGAGGAGGGGGCTCTGTGTGTGGACACGGGGGAAGTGTGCCTCCCGGGGAGTCCTCCCATCTCTTGGAATTGACCAGCCCTGGGAAGGTTGGGGAGACCCCCCAGTGTCCAAGCACCATAAAATACAAGACTCAGTGGATGCACTGATTGGCCCGTCCTGGGTGTGTTGTATGGGGTCTGTGGACAGGCCCCATGCCAGGCGTTCTGCCAGGTATGGGCCTGGGGCAGTTCTGTGTTTCTCTCTCTGTGAGGGCTTCCTGCAACCCTGCGCATCTTCACTGAGCTCGCATTCGTGTGAGAAAAGTAGTTCAGCACTGGGACATGTCCTGTGGTAATAAATTTGGGCCATAAGTGGCAGAAATCATTGTCATTGCACTGGTCACAATAGCAATTCCTGCTTCTTTCGACCTTAAAAATCAAGCAAGAAATATATTGCCTTTACTCCCAGAAATACTCTTTACGTAATACGGGATTAAACTAAAAAAAGAGCCAGAAAAGGACCCCAGAAGAACAGCTAATTTTTGCAATAACAAAATGCGCCTGAGTTTAGAAAGTGTGTCGGGGCGTCATCCTGTCTTCCTCCCAGGAGACGGCCACCAGACAGAGTTCAGGGAGTTGAGTGAGAGAGTCTGAGTCTGTGGACCACCAGAGACACATCTCCCCAGAGGGTCTCTGTCCGTGGTGAGCAGTGCGGGAGATGCTCTCTCTTCCGCGGCAGGAAGCCTCATCTCATGGGCACGCCCAGCTGTCATATCCTGTCCCCTCACTGATCCCGATCGTCCCTGCCCCGACTTCCTCATCCTTTTACACCTTCCATTTCCTGCAGGCCCAAGAGGAACTCCGAGCTCCCACTCCCAGCCAGACCGAGCGAGACTTGGAGCCAGGTTCAGGTGAGGAGGGGCCCTCGCGGCCCTCCTCCCCCTGCTCTGATGGGAGAAGAGACTCTGCCGCCAGGACCCTGCAGGCGCGGTGGAAGGTGTACAAGCACAAGGTGGGCTCCCTGGCAGCCCCGGGGCCATGCTGTGCCTCAATATCCAGTTGTTGAAGCTGGGCTCCATGCTAGGGCGATGTGCTGGGCTCCATGCTAGGGCGATGCTGACATGTGGGAAAATGTAGGAAAGATGATATGAACAGCTGAAAACAGTGCAGCGTGGTCCATGCAGTGGAAAGAGGGGAGAGACCTGGTCCCTAGCAGGGGGTGCCGAAGCCTGCTGGGAGGAAAAGGGGAAGGAGGCTTCAGCCAAGAGAACCTCTCAGCTAGCCCTTGAAGGACCAACAGGATTCTGAGTTTTCGCCACGTGGAAACAAAGCAAGGGCTTGTCTCAGAACCCCTCTGTGGGCTTACCCGGTGCGTCCCACGCAATGGCCAACGGCTCGAGAAGCTGGGTGGGTCCCACAGAAACGGAGTCAGTGCCGCCCCAACCTGTGTTCCGGAAACGCTCCCGTCAGCCCTGAGCACAGGATGGAGCGCTTGAACACTCAGTCAGGCTGGTTACTGAAAACAGCTGGGGACAGTTGAGTCACCAACAGCCAGCCTTCCCAGGCCCCCTGGGAGGAAGCAGCTGGGAGCAGCGTGCATCTTGTTAGGAGGAGGGAGCCTACCTTGCCAGCTGTGCCTCCACAGGAGCCCTCCAGCCAAGCTGAGCGTGGACTCCCAGCTCAGGGAGCATGGGGACTGTGGGTCTGTCCTGGGGTGAAGCGGGCGTGGGAGGAGTGCGGCTTCTCTTCTGAGCTCATGGGGGGGCTCTGCCGGGGTGCTTGCCGCTGAGTCCATAGTCCTGAAAGGACAGTGGGCTCCTTAGGTGAGCTAAACATGCCAAGACGTCTACCCAGTGTATAGAAACTTCACTGGTTAAACAAACTGCAAAAATGTGTCCCCTACTTACCTGAATATAGTGAGATCTGAGCTCCAGCAGATGACAATGGAGTTTTTTTAATCATTGTTTCTTCCCAGGTTTTGTTATGAAAATGTTCAAAACGTACAGAGAAGCTGAAAGAATTTTGTGTTTTCAACAGTGAACTAATTTTTGCCACCACCTTCTCTCAGCCATATTTGTTTTCTCTCTATATAGTGTTTCCTAGAACTATTTAAAAGTAAGTTTTAGACATTATGAAATGTCAGCATATATCTTCCAAGAAAAAGAGTTTTCTCCTACCTACCACAATGCCATGCACACATGATTGCACTGAGGAGTGTAACAACAGTTTTATGTTATCACCTAAGAGCCCTTCATGTTCAAATCCCTCCAAGTGTCCCAAGATGCCATTTTCCAGTGTCTGTTCCATGCCAGGATCTGGTCAGGTTGGCCTGCAACCCACATCTGGTCAAGGCCTGGGGTGGGTGGGTTGTGTCTCCCTAGCGTGGTCCACTAGAGTCCCCACCTTCTTTGTTTTTTTAAACCAACAGTCTACCCTGACAGATGTTTTTCCTTTTTTTTTTTTCTTTGAGTTGAAGTCTCACTCTGTCGCCCAGATTGGAGTGCAATGGCC
>NW_007086954.1:86080-100425 GCF_000164805.1 Carlito syrichta
CACACCCAGCTGATTTTTTTATTTATTGTAGAGATGAGGTCTCGCTGCTCAGGCGGGTCATTTTCTAATTTGAAGAGAGCAGGCCAGTGTCTCACAGAATGTTCCCTCTCTGGATCTGATTGTTTCTGCATCCCTTCTGTTTCCTGTAAGTGAGAAATGCGGTCTACAGCCTTGATTTGACTCAGCCTTGTTTTGGGAAGAGTATCTCCTATTGAGACTGTGCCTACCACATACCCACCAGAAACAGATGGTTGGAGCCCCCTGTTTGTGTTTCCGACTTTGGTCGTGGCACTGGCTTTTGCCATTGTGAAGAATCTCTTTCCCCTTGGTCCCTGGCCTGCAGTCTATAGAGGAGAGCTTGTCTCTGTGAACATCCTGTCCCCAGCACCTCTCCCAGTCACGGGCCACCTCTTTGTGGGTTATTCGGGTGACTGCCAAGGGCAGCTTTGGCTGAGTCCATCCTTCTGCTTCCTTGCTGTCCTCTTCTGAAGAGCAGTGTCGTGTCAGCGGGCATCAGCCCAGGTCCTCCTGAAAAGGTGGGAGGATGCTTCATGTTTTCCCTTCAGTGCCAAGCAGAGCCAGAGCAAGTGAGTCTCAGTCCCCACGCCACCCCGGCGGTGGGAGGAGGAGCCCATGGATTCAGAATGTTTAGTGAACTCAGTCTGCTAAAAGACACTCCCGTTATTGCTGTTTCTCACGTTTAGGTCGTCCCACGCCTGGCCATGAAGTCCCTCTGACCTGGCTCCGTGGCTTGGTCTCTCTGGGAACAGCCATCTTTTCTGGAGCAAGCTCATGACCAGGCCGCCCTGTGCGTCCCTCTCCCCAGACCGGAGTTCGCCACATCGAGCCATTGGGCTTTTAGAAGCGCCTGGCCTGTCGGCGCACTTCCTTTTCCTCGCCCCTCTCATCTGCTCAGTCCTTTGTTTAATTAAAATGCGAGAACCTGAGGCCAGTGTCATGGGAGCGCTGCCTGCACCCCGGCCCACCACACGCCCTCTTCTCAGCACAGACCCCCGTGCCTTGGCCTTCACCCACCCACAGCCACTCTCTCCCCACGCAGAGCTAAAGCGTGGCTGGCCTCTTGGCTCGTGTGGATGAGGGCTTTTCCGTCTTCATCTCGAGATTCTGCTCCAAAGCATTCAGAAAATTCGAATACGTCTGCCTCAGGGAAGATGCCTGAGAACCGAGGCTGAAGGGCCCTGACGAGAAGTCGGGGGCCTTCTGGGTCCCGCCATCCCCAGCTGCTGCCCCCTCTCAGATTCATGGCGGGGTGGCTGGGGAAGGCCATGGGCCCCTCCAGGGTTCCGCCTGTTGGCACGCTCCACCCCATAGCCCGCGGAGTGACCGTCAGCACCAGGGCACCTCTGCCGCCGCTGTTGCAGTGAGCGCGGTCCCGCAGGCGCCGACGTGGGTCAGTTCCTGCAGGAGACAGGTGGTAGCTTCCCCCACCACCTCGTGTCATGGCTGGTTTCCCTTCAGCATCCCTGCTGCCCGCTTGGTCTCTGAATCTCTTCACCCTCCAGCCCGCCCCATGTCCTGGCTGGTGCCAGTCCCTCTCTGCTCTTAGAGTCCGTCTTTGCCGCAGTCTGTATTGGTGCTTTATAAGCATATGCCTTTGCTTCTGCTGGTCCTTGTACTCAGTTCTTCCTTAATCTCTCAAGGGACAAATCCTTTTCTATCACAAATGTGGGCCATGTACTCTGAATAATACTGAAAATCACCAGCGTGGCTAACATGGTGAGATCTTGACTCTACAAAAAATATAAAAATTAGCTGGGCATGGTGGTGCACACCTGTAGTCCCAGCTCCTTGGGAGGCTAAGGTCGGAGGATTGCTTGAGCCCAGGAGTTTGAGGCTGCCGTGAGCTAGGATCACACCGCTGCACTCCAGGTTGAGAGGCAGAGTGAGACCCTGGCTCAAAAAGAAAGTCAGCTGGTTTACATATCTGCCATCTAGCTGTGGTCCTTAAGTACTCATTTATCATCTTAGCAGGTGCACGTTGGAAGAACTTTATGTACATCTGTCAGAGCACACATTCTGAGGGCCTGTCTCTGGTGACTGTGACTCGGTGAACCTCTACTGCAGTCTAAGAAACTTAAGTCCCTGGGCAGTGCCAGTGACCATTCAGCTTGGGGGCCAGCGATCTAGACCCTGAACAGGAGTCCCCTTCGTACGTTGCCAGCAGGCGGCATCAGCCTCTGGACTCTGGGCCTTCAGAGAGGCCAGCGTACCAGGACAGCTCTCGAGAGACAGGACCCTCACTCTGAACCCGGGGTGACCTCCTTGGCTGCACAGGCTGGGCCTGGTGGGGTCCCTTTTGCCCAGGGACTGCGGTGCAGCCGGTGGGGCACACAGCCCCCCCACGTGCCTCAGGGCCCCTCGTGCGCGTCTCCTGAGAACCACGTCCTGAGAACCACGTCCGTGCCTCGCCTGGGAGGGAGGGAGTTGGGCGGCGGGGTAGGACGAGGTTGGGTTGTGGGAAATGCGTCCTCCTCATGCTCACTCGCCGTCGTTCTCTTTGTTTCAGGAAAAAAAGGCTCTTCTGGACGAGGTAAGCAAGTCCGTTTCACCAATTCCAAAATATGTGTTGTTACTTTAGAGTAAAGTCACTGAGGGGATGTCTAAACATGCATCAAGTCCTTGTTTTGTGAGTTCAGACCCAAGCCCAGTGCGAAGTATGAACCCTTGGTGACAGAGGCATCGTATAAATATTTGGGTGACTTCCCACGTCGAGACGCCCTCCCTTTACTCACTCCTTCCACCATTTCTGCTGACCATTAGTTCTGGGTTGAGCAGTCAGGCAAGTGACGGCCACTCAGGCCGGCAAGTGGCTTCGGCCCTGTCTGACGCCGTGGGGGCTGCCGGCCCCGCACGCGAAGGCCTGGAGGCCCCTGGAGTGGGGGCGTGTGAGCGGGCCTCACAGGCCATGTAAGAACTTGCCAGCCTGGGAGAGAGAAGGGCACCCCGGGCAGGGCTGGCAGGAAGAGGAGCAGCAGGCCCACGTGCCTGGCGCGGGGGCAGTGGAGCGGGTGAGAGTGGGCGTTGGCACAGACATCACACTTGGGAGCGGCAGCCCTGACGGAGGACTGATGGAACCGCGGACCGTGCCGCTCTGAGCCTTGACCGCTCCAGTGAGGGGCTAAAGAGCAAAGACTTGAGTCTGTGGAGCCCTGGAGGCCTCCCAGCTGCCCCTCCCACGGGCTCCCTTTGGGCAGCGTGTGTTTCCATGTGGACCACAGGAGAGGCCACAGCCTCCGACCCTTAGGCGTGGGCGCTAAGCTGCCAGGTTCTCCCTCTGACTTCTCCCTGCCCCGATGTACTCTCAGGGCGGGATCAGCATCTGTGCCTTCAAGCAGCCGGGGCGTCCAGCTCCCGCAGGGCTGACCTGGGATTAGAGGACTGGGTGCGAGTTGCACCTGCACCACCCACTGTCCCTTTAACTCTGGGCACGTCATTCGCTTGTCCGCAAGTATGCGCTGGGCTCCTGTGAGGGGGGCTCACGACCAACCTGCCAGACGCAGCTCCAGACTTCACGGACTTCATGCTGCCCCGTCCAGACAGTCGGCACACCAGTGCGGTCCGCAAGCTGCAGACGTGGCAGCCGGCTGCAGAAGTGGCTTCGGCCCTGTCTGTGGTGCCATGGGGGCTGCCGGCCCTACACGCAAAGGCCTGCCGTGAGGATGTGGGCACCTCTGCCCAGGTCGTGCCCACGTGCTCACCCTGCAGGCAGTGAGGGGGTGGTGGCACCTGATGGCCAGGTCGGGACTGTGAGCGCACCACTCGTGCAGTGAGGGGGTGTTGGCCTCTGATGCCCAGGTCATGGCCACGCAGACGCCCTTTGTGAGCAGGCTGCCGGGCTATCCCCAGCCCCCACGCCACCTTTTTAAGAAGGGCTCCCTGCTGACCGTGGCTCTGTCCTCAGCCTCCGGCCCTGCAGCACTTCGGGGCCACTCGGTGCTGGCCTCGTGGTCCCTAGACCTGCTTCCATCAGGGAGTCCTGCAATCTCCCCACTCCTCCTCCTCCCCAGCCACCCTAGGTCCTCCTCAGTCTGCAGTGACAGCTTCACACCTCACGCTTTATGCCCGTCTCTCCTGGCTTCTGGCTGTGTCGACCACAGTTCTCAGGCCCTGCGTCGCCGAGGTCTGACTCCTCGCCTTCCCGTCCTTGCCACCCAGCACGGCCTGTCTAGCTCAACTCCCCAGACTCCTTACTAGCTGTGACGCCAAGCATTTGTTCCCCTTCAGCGTTGTACGTGATGACATCACTGCTTGTCTCTCCCATGGGAAAATGAGCTTCAGGAGGCAGACATCTGTGTCTTTATGTCTAGTCCTAGACTCAGGCCTGGCCTTTGGGAAACATCTGGCAAGTCCTGTGTCAGTGAACGAGTGAATGAATGAATTGGAACTTTTCCATGTACTACACAACATGTACGAAGGGGACCCCAAGAAAACCCGGAGTTTTTTTGGAGGGTGAGCCCCAGGTCATACACTTAGTTCGCTTCTCCAGGTCAAACTGTTAATCAAGGCTTTTATCTGGAAGTGTTGAGAAGGCTGCCTCATTTATGGAAGAGACATCCTGAGTTGTGGCATGCAGGCGGCTGGCTCTTCGTCCATGACCACACACCTGCCCGCACCGTGCTGCGTGTTCTGCAGCGCTGACCCAGAATGGCACGGCCCCCATGCCTCGCCCGCCCCTGTCCACCTGGTCTGGCCCTGAGCAGTTTGCTTTGCTTCCCCGGATACAAAGGCTTCAGAGGGAAACGTTTGCCGATGTGGAAGAGGCGAAACAAAAGGCAGCAGAAGCACTAAAAGGCATCAAAACCGACGAGTCCAAAAACTGCTCTGAGCCGTGGAAAAAGCATCTCAGCAGGTTTATCGCATCAAACGGAGAGTACTCTGAAGGGGACTGAAGTTTAAACATGTAAGAATAAGTGACCAGCCGGGCTCGGTGGCTCAGCCCATCATTCCGCGCCTTGGGAGGCTGAGGTGAGTGGATAGCCTGAGCCCGCGGGTTCGAGACCCGCCTGGGCCGCGAGACCTCATCTCTACAATCAATCAAAAAATCAGCCGGGCGAGGTAGTGTGTGCCTGTAATTCCGGCTGCTCGGAAGGCTGAGGCGGAAGGATCGCTGGAGCCCGGCAGGTCGAGGCTGCGGTGGCCGAGGATGGCTGGGAGCGGCCAACGCGCTCCAGTCTGGGTGACAGAGTGAGACTCCAGCTCAAAAAAAAACAAAAACAAGAATAAGTGATCATTTTTCTAAGTGAATTCCAGTTTTTTGGGGTCCCCCTTTGTAGAAACCAGACAGCAGGTGCCACCTCAGGTCCTGCTGCTCCTCTTCCATGCCCCTATGCCCCCTGTGCATCTCTGAATAAAGATGACACCGACGCTGGCTTGCGGGGCCGTGGGGAGGGTGGGACCCGACAGTGTGTGCACAGCATGTGACTGGACAGAGACACCCTCCTTTCTGTCCAGTTCTTGTGGGTGTCATTTCAGCAGGTGTCACTCCACCTGCTAGCTGGCCTGTCACTGGTGGCAGTTTCACCAGAGCTGAAAATCACTGCACTTTTTGTGGGTTATTTGTCCTTAATGACTGATGTCTCTGCTTCCTTTATGCATGTTTCTTAACCCTGTGTCTGTGACATTTCCTTCACTTGCTTCAAGACAAAGCAAAGGTGTTTTCTTTTCAGACAGTTGGTCTGGAGATGGCGAGGCCTCTGAATCGTGTGTGGGGCTCTGTGGGCATGCTGGTCACTCTCCTGATGTGTCAAGAGTTGTGAACTGTGAGAGCCAACCGGGGCGGGGCAGATCACTCAGGAAGAGTGCTCCCTGAACCAGAGCCAATCTTGTTCTCACATGTCTAAACTATTGTCACCTTCAAAGTACTCTCTGTTTGATGCAATACATCTATAAAGATGCTTTTTCCACTGCTCAAAACAGTCTTTGAACTCGTCGATTTTGATGTCTTCCAGTGCTCCTGCTGTTTTTTGTTTCACCACTGTCCCCGTCAGCAGCTCGTTCAGGAAGGGTACTCCCTAAACAGCTAACCAGGACAGGGCAGATTGCTCAGAAAGAGTGCTCCCTCAACTGGGCAGGACAGATCACTGGGAAGGAGTGCTTCCTAAACCAGCACTAACCAGGGCAGGGAAGATCGCTTGGGAAGAGCAGATCGCTTGGGAAGCGTGCTCTTAAACCAGAGTTAACCAGGACAGGACAGATTGCTTGGGAAGAGAACTCCCTAAATCAGATTTAACCAGGACTGGGCAGATCATGTGGAAAGAGTTTTCCCTCAACCAGGGCTAAACTGGACAGGGACGATCGCTCGGGAAGAGTGTTCCCTAAACTAGAACTAACCAGGACAGAGCAGATCACTTGGGAAGAATGCTCTCTAAACAAGTGCTCCCTAACAAGAGTTAAACCAGGCAGGGCAGATCGCTTGGGAAGAGTGCTCCCTAAACAAGAGCTCACAAGAGCTGGGCATATAACTTGGGAAGAGTACTCACTAAACCAGAGCTAGCCAGGGCAGAGCAGACCACTCGAGATGAGTGCTCCCTAAATAATTGTTCCCTAAACAAGAGCTAAACCCAACATGGCTGATTAGTCAGGAAGAGTGCTCCCTAAACCAGAGTGTAGATTCCAGGACTCCTGGTGTGCCACGCACATTTCTTAATAAGCCATCTAAGACTAAGGTCAAAGGATAAACAGTTCCTTACGATCACTCTGAGATCTTGTCCCATGCTGCTTGATTTCAGAAGACGTAGGTTGAAAGTAGGAACAGAATGAACAAATCCAACATGGAGTAAGCTATCCCACGTGAAAACCTAACTGCACATAAATCATAGACTGACATTCACAACCGAACAAGACCGTATTACACAGGGGGCCTGTTTCTGTCCCAAGACTGTTTTCTGTGCCTCAGGCATCTGTGCCTTTTCCCCCTCGAGGACTGGCTTATTTCTCACAGTGGGGGATTGGGTGTGTGGAAGAGGGCTCTGTCGGAGACTGGTACACAGCCATCAAGGCGTCATCTGCCCCTCGCCGCCCTGGTCTCTGTGCTCCCACCCGTCTTCTCCCAGGGCACTCACCGCTTTCTCCCCTTTCCCTGCCAGGCGGCTGTGGTGCTCCAGGCAGCCTTCAGGGGGCACCTGGCACGGGCGAAGCTCATACCAAGCAGAGCGTGTGTCTCCGAGCCTCCTGGCCTGCCAGGCCTTCCAGACCAGGTAACCGTCGAGCGGCGGGACATGGGCCTGGGGTTCTCTCACTGCTTTTCTTGTGCTCCACCGAGAAAGCACAGGGCGCTTTTCTGTCTTCCAGTCTTCGCTTGCTTTGCCCGTCTGGTGTCCCTTGACCTCCACCCTGCCCGAGCAAGCCAGGCCTCTGTGTCTCCAGGCAGGCCCTGGATGGTGTTGCTCTGGAAGCCAGATTGCTTGGGGTCCTGGGAATCGAGCATCTGTTACAGTGAAGACATAACTGAAAACTAACACCGACGGGCACTTTCTGTGCCAGACCCCCCTTGTCAATAGATGAGGTGTTTGAGAATCTCTGGAGTTTATGCATTTAAAACCTGTAGTCAGGAGGTTGCCGACTAACCAGCCGTAATGGGTGGGGCGGGAAGGGGACCCTTCCTGGCTCACCGGTGCCCAGGGCACACACTCTGGAAGCCAGCAGAGGGCTGCAAACAGTTGTCTCTCCTGCTGTCATCGTGCCCAGAGCTCTCCCACAGCCTGCGTTCCAAGCCCCGTCGGCCAGGCCGAGGGCAGCCCCGAACAAGAGGAGGCCGCCACCATCATCCAGTCAGTCCTCCGGGCACACCTGGCGCGGGCCCGGCACAGGTGAGTCAGGGTCATGGGCACGTCTGCAGCCTGTGTCGGGAGGGCACCGGGCACAGACGTGCATGGGCAGCCACCCCCTGCAGTCAGCCCGGCCCGCCACGTGCGGGGTGTGTTGCGCCAAGCCTGCAAGAGCTGGGACCGTGGCCTGGAGCCGGAGTCTGGTGGCACCTCTTGGAAAACCCGGCTGTGCCTCAGACAGACATGGAGGGGCTGCCAGTCCTGATCCCCGGGAGGAGGCCTTTCTAGAGCGGCTCTCCATGCCGGGAGAAAGCGGGTAGGAGGGCTTGATGGGCCAGCTGCTGGCTTGTGCTGACCCACGGCCCTCTTTCGAGAAAGGAGTAGCGTTGGGCCCGCTGGGGAGGTGGTCGGAGGCCTTCCACAGCAGTGTGTGGTGGTGCTGACACCCCTGCCCATCTTCTGGTGCATCCGTCAGGATCTTCGGTTGCAAACTCAGAAGCCCTTCAGTCCACATGTGCAGAGGGCGGGATTTATAGTAAGGGGAAGAGATGGTCCCAGGCAGGAGCCCTCCTCCCGTCTGCCATCTGCTTCCCACTGCAGGCAGGCTTGTTCTCCCACTTGCCGTGGCCGCTCTGCTGCTTGCACACCTGTTAGAGGGTGGCAGCCGCCCCGCACGTCCAGGTCTGCAGTTTCTGCCAGGCCGAGTATGTACCTCACCGTCCTGATCCCACATGCCTGGTACAGGCAAGGGCTCAGATGAGTTGGGGGTGCAGCCTGGGCAATCACAGTGGCCAGGAGGTAGAGAGCTGTGTGTGCGGCCCGTGACCATGTCCACCAGGAATGGGGTAGCTGGCCCTGCCCAGGGCCAGAGGGGGAGGAAGCCATCTGGCACCAGCCCGTAAGACTGTACCAGGCTGGCCTCAGCAAGTGCCCCAAGATGGACAGAGGCACGTCTGCAGCTCTTCACAGCCAACTTGTTTCAGGGCCCTGGGCATGTGCTGGGTACGAAGCTGGCCACATGTTTGCTTTCATTAAGACAGTTGTCTCCAGGAAGATTAGTGAGTCCTGCCAGAGGCCTGAGAGAGGTTTGTATCTTTTAAAGTCAGAATCAGCTGGAGTTTTTCTTTTCTCCAGTGCGACCAGTGAAAGAACCACCTCTGCAACCTCTAAGAGAAGATCTGCCACACACAAAGAAGCCTCTTCTCCACCCTACCTTGCAGCTTCTCCAGGTAATTCGTTCATGCTGCATTCTGACATGAGGGCGGTTGGCCCACCGAGGCTGAAGCCGACAGAGTGGCTACCTTCCAGAAACTTGGGCATGGAGGGGTGTAAAGGGAGTTTGTCCTGCCCGCAGCTGCCTCCAAATAAGTAACTCTTTACACCAGGAACCCTTGACCGGGCCCCCTTGTCCCAGTTTGTCCCTTGTCCCTGGGAAGAGGGGAGAGAGAAGAGCCCCAAGGACCTCCTTAATACTGGGGGTGGGGGGAGTTCTCATGCCAGCAGCCTCTAGGCCACATGGGCTGAACGTCACAGCTACTGTGCCTGGTATGTATTCCCAGCTCCAGCTGGAACTGGGTGTCTTTCCTCCTTTGAGCTAGTGTTTCTCTCATTGTTTGCTTGCTTGTTTAGTAAAACTTTACTTGCGTTTCCTTTTCTGCTTCGTTGATGCCCAAAAACACTCTGTGAGGAACCCCTGGGACTGCAGGATGCCTCACCTGGTTGTGAGGCCCCATTCCTGCCCCACTGACACTGAGGTGTGACCCTGCAGTCCCTGCCTTGCCCTGGGCATCAGCTTCTCATGTGGGGAACAGAGACAGGCAGGCTAGATGGCTTCAGAGTCACTCTTGGCCCCAGAGTCTCTGCTGCTGTGTGTGTGCCTCAGATGCTTTTTATCTAGTTGCACCCAGAAAAATGTGACACCCTAAAACTGAGGAGGATACAGAGGCACCATGTGAAGTGTGGGACTGTCCCTAGGTAGAGAAATGCAGGCTCGAGGTCTTATTTGTGCATTATGGGTAGCAGGGTGCTATGTGACCACACTTACCTTGATAGGGAAGTCTCAGACGAAGGGCTTTCTGTACTGAGTCTTCGAGTCTCAGAGATAGAATCGGGGAGGAAGGTGAGCGGGAATAGCAAGGAGAACTACAAAAGGAAGCCAGAGTGCTGGGGGAGAAAGATGGTGGGGAAGGGCGAGAGGCCTGCCTGGGACGGATGCCTCAGTTCGTGTGTCCCTGCAGGTCGGGAGGACAGTGGAGTCAGCAGTGGGGAGGCCGTGGCCGACAAGGACAGGCCAGGGGAGCTGGCAGTCCCCCAGCCCTGCCCCGGTAAGTGTGGGGCCTTCCCAAGGAGTCATCCTCATTCTGTGGCCACGCAGGGCACAGCTTCCGGAAGAAGCGGTGGCGCCACCCCTGCATTAGACCCGGCGGCCCGAACGCCTGGGTCTGGCAGCCCTCCATGCCAGGCTCTGACCCTTCCCTCCCAAGGGCTCCGTGGGATGCTGTGTTTGGGAGAATCTCCTGGAAATCACCACACTGGAAATTGCCTTCTGTGCATTTCAGTGATTTTCCCCTAGCTTTGTGAGAGCCAGAGAACCTTGAACTTTGCTGTTCTCTCCAAAGCGTCCATGTGTAAAGTTCAGCCACAAGATGAGCAGCGCTGGGCTTTCGGGAAGTGTACAGACAGGCAGGGCCCGAGGAGCCGCCACCCGGCCTGGAGCTTTAAGTTGTCCTCCAAACCCCCGTCCACGCTGACTTCCCCAGGCCCCACCCCAGGTGACCTTTAGGTTCTCGGATCAGGGCTGAAGCGCGTGTTTATGCTGCCCTCTCCTCCCTGTGTTCAGCGTAAGTCATTTTGCAGGGCAGACTCAGGGTCCTGTGTAAAGTGCCATCACAGCGTGTGTTAGGTGTTGCGCTTTTGTTGACCAGAGGAAGCATGTCTCTGGAAAGAGTAAGCCACGCACTTGTTTGAGCTGATTGTGTTTTTAAAGGAAAAAAATGAAGCCAACCTTAGAAACCACTGTTTCTAATTTCATAAGGTTCTACTTTAATATTAATTTTCTTGAAAGTTGCAGGAAGAAAGCTGACACAGTTCCAGGGTCTGCAGCACAGTTGAATCATAATTTCCTTCCCTTTCTAAAACCTCAAATCAGCAATTGATTCCTTTTTTACTCACATCTTATGACGCAGTAAGAATCAGGCTCTGCCTAAGCAGCCGGGGCTAGGTGCAGTGGGAACCTGCCCCTTCCTCTGACCATCGCCTGCCCGAGGCGTGCGGCCGCCCATGTCCGCCCAGCCTGCATTCTAGCGTAGATGGAAAGTTCTGAGAAGTCTAGATGTGTGTGTGGAAGGGAGCGTGAGGGAGGCTGACCGCGCAGTTGGAAGACTCAAGGCGAACCATGGCCTTGCCCCATCCGGCCTGCCCAGTGTGGCATGCCCTCTGGAAGGTGGCGTGTCTTACATGCGTGGCCGCCAGCCTCATCCACACATGCGTCCCAGCCACCCGCCCAGTCCCGACTCCTGGGATCTGCTGTGAGAACGACTTTGGGAACCCCTCCAGCACAGACGCACTTCCTCAGTGCTGGCGGACCGCACCACTCACAGGTGTCTTGATTTGGGGGCAGGGCCAAAAGACACAGCTGAGTTTGAAGACTAGGAAAAATGAGAGGGCTCTCTGGCGTGGTGTGTTTCACGCGGAAGGCCCGTCACACGCTGGCTGCTTCTAGCGGTGGCCTCCATCCTGCCTGCCAGGGAAGAGCTGACAGTGTGTCCGTGACCGGCCCCCGTCTGTGGATCTCGTTGCAGAACCGTGTCCCGCAGGGCCGCAGCCCACCGTGCCGCCAGCTGGGGATGACGCCGACTCCGACGACTCCGACGACGTTGTCATCGCTCCGCCTCTGCCCGCACGGAAGAGCGCCCCAGCCTAGGGGCTGTCTCCAAGGGGACGTCGCTGTCTCCAAGGGGTGATGGCACGTGTTCCAATGGACTCAACAGCCAGCCTTGGAAAGAGGCTTTGTCTTGTTAGGAAGAGAACGATTCCTGCTTGACACCTCAATGTCTTCGTCGCTTTCCTCTTTCTTTTTGCATTTTTGTTGGTCTAAGGAGCCTCAGTGCCTTTATTTTATTCCCTGGGGAGGCTCAAGTGGCCCCTTCTGCCTATGGCCGCAGCTCAGATGGTGGCTTTTTTAGCGCCAGCACACACATCCGCCTTGAATCGGGGGGCAGCCAGGGAACCCCGCCAAGACTTTCTCTTACAGCAGCATACAGCCTGCCTGCGACCTTGGCCTATGAGGAGCTGCTGGATCAGGAGCCAGCCAGACACCACCCCCTCCTCATCCTTGTTACGTTGGCACCAGCCAGGATTCTCTTGGATCTTGGTCCTGTAGGTCTTGCTGTGCCTTTGGGAGAAAGGGAGACAGGCTTCCCCCCCTCCCACAGCAGAGTGCAGCTTCCCAAAGCCAGTGAGAAGCTGAAGATACCCAGGTCCCCACTTGAGCTCTAATCCACGCCCCACGCCCTCACCACACAGTCCTTTCTTCTGTTACGCGTCCTACCCCCGGGGCACTGCTCCTGAGAGCTGCCATTCCTAGGAAGGCGTCTGGGTGGAGTTTGGTCACTAGGTGGACTCATATTTTTCTTGAATCCCAAATTATAATCACAAAAGCAGGCCAGGCTTGGTGGCTCAGCCTGTCATCCCAGCACTTCGGGAGGCCGAGGCGAGTGGATTGCCTGAGCCTGTGGGTTCGAGACCCCCCTGGGCAACTTGGTGAGCCAGGCATGGTAGCGCACATCTGTAGTTCCGGCTACTCAGAAGGCCGAGGCGGAAGGATCGCTGGAGCCCAGAAGGTCAACGCCAGGGTGGCCATGAGCGTGCGTGCCACTGCACTCCATCCTGGGCGAAGGAGTGAGACTCCAACTCAGAAAACGATAATAATAGCCACAAAAGCGGGATCACTCTTGCTTTTGATAAGAGCGGCAAGGGAAAGGCTTTCCCCAAGCCCGTGGCAGAGGCTTGAGCCGCTGGGGCGTCACCAGGAGGACGACAAGGCGAGAGGGGCAAGGAGGCAGGCCTGTCGTTCCGAGAGAGAGCAGACCCTCGCGGTGGCAGCACATCTCCCCCGTGTCCGGGAACGGTGCCCCTCATGCTTGCTGTAAGCTGGCCTCTGTGCAGGCCACAGGCTCCACAGCTGGGCGTGCTGGCCCCTCACGGCCGGCAGCAGGAGGCATGTGTATCGGGATCCCGTTAGTGGCTCACAGTTGTGGTCTTGTTTGTGAGATTACAACTGGCGGGTCAAAACGCAGAGCCTCAGACCTGGGCAGAACTCCGGGGGCATCCAGGCCCCGTGTAGCCCAGGTCTGGGATCTGGACCCCTCCAGAAACCCTGCTGGGACTCGAGCATCGCCTCTTTCTCCGGCCAGGTCATCTGTCTGACGTCCAAAAGCTCGTCTTTAGCTGGAACTGTTGAGCCCTCCCGGGGTTCTGCCCACTAGAGGTGGTCTGATCCCCAACGGAGGACCTGGTCTTTTTCAGCAAGGCCTTCTGAGTTCCCCGCGGGGAGGTCAGGCTGAGCTTGGGCCTCCTCCACGGAGGTCGGAAAGCCACTTCAACATGGCAAAGCTTGGGCAGGAAGGGAGGAGCCTCACATGGCCCACCTGCCCATGGGATGATGAGGACCCCAGCCCAGCCTCTCCCAGTCATTCTAGGCTGGGCCATGCCAAGCAAAGACTTGCCTCGCCTTGGAGCCCCTGCCCGGCCCCTTTCTCCATCCCAACTGTTCATGCAGTGGGTGGGAAAAAATTCAGCCAGGGGCCTGGCTTGTTGAGCTTTTTCCCTTACTTGGGTTGCGGGCCGCCAGATCCCTGTCCTTTTTTTTCCCGCTGAATTGATTGGCAACTTGACTGAATTTGTATCGACACAAGCCCTCTGTCGACCCTTCCTCCCCTTCATCCACCTGGGTCTGCCTCTGGAGGTCTGTTCTGTCCTTCCCTGGTTGCCGGGCTCGGAGCCACAGGCCAGTCTACTCACTGAAGCACCAAAGGGTGACAAGGGCGCCTACACATTTGCTGGGGGCAGGAGGGCCCCATTTCTCTGCTGTGGCTGCCCCCTCTCTCTCACTTGAAACAAAGCGTTTCTGCTTTATGTGTTCACTGTTAGGAGCTAGTGGCCTACAGTTCTGTGTCGATGGGAGACACCACCAGGGACATACATCCCTGAAGTTTTCCAAGAAAACGCCCCCCCCCGCCCCAATTGTAAATACGTAAATCTCTCTGTCCTCCTTGGGTGACTGTTGATCTATTAAAAGCCAGCCTTCCCTCTTGAAGCTGCCCTAGTAAACGGCAAAGCTGCACGCCTGTGCCGTCCGCTCCCCAGTGCTGGTCGCCCAGTCGAGCCCTCCCGGTTCGGCCACCCCTCGAGCGCGGCGATGTGGCTTTGTGCGGGACAGAAAGCACCCAGCAGAGGCATGCTTGCGGGGTCCCCAGGGCCTGAGGGCAGGGGCTCCAGCACCGCTGGCCAGGAGGGGAAGAGGAGCCCGTGGAGTCGGGGGCCCCGGGGGAAAGGCAG
>NW_007086954.1:100585-106997 GCF_000164805.1 Carlito syrichta
GAGGAGCTTGGTCCAGGAGAAAGGGAGCCCCGCTTCGGCGCCAAGTCCAAAGCCAGTCGCTCGCTCTGCCCAGATTTCCTCTGCAACTCCTCCACGTCGCCTTCACTTCGAGAACAGTAGCGAAACCCTCCGCTTAGAGGCTGCTGGGTTAAGCCACCAGTCACAGAAGCGTGAGCGTCTCTGGACTGACCTTGCGTGGGCAGCAGCCGCACCTGTTGACCGGTCCTGCCGAAGCTGGCCTCTGAAGGGGGCTGGCGACCACGGGCGCCCCGACCCGAGGTGCACCCCCCCCCCCACAGACAACCAGGGGGCCTGACAAGACGTGCCCTCCTCCCCCAGAGGCTGTCCCCACCACTCCCCTTCCTCCGGTGGCGGCACGGCCTGGAGGTCTTCGGGACACCCCTGGAGATGCACACGAGGTCCCGTGCTGGCCCGTCAGGGGGTGTGGCTCCTACAGAGCCTTTGTGGGATGCTGCTCACCCAGCAAGACCTGCTCGCTCAGGACAGGCGAGAGAGAGGATACCCAGGCCCAGAAGCCCAGGAAGACTGCCCTGGTGCTCCAGAATTCTGAAGATACCAGGTGGTTGCAAACATGAATCCAGGCGGTACCGGTCCTCTGCATCCCTCGGTTCACATCGCCAAGAGACGCAGCTGAGGAGAAAGGGCAGGGAAGGGGCTGGGACCAACCGGGCCACCTGGAAACCGGCACAGTAGAGGCAGAAGCGAGGTGTGTGCATGGGCACAAAGTGAGTGCGGGGTGCATTTCTCTGAAGCGAGTTTCAGCGTGGCGGCGATCCCAGGGCACGTGGGTGGTCCTCGTGAGGGAGGAGGGGCCAGAGAAGGCCCGGGGCCAAGACCGCAGTTCACCGGGACCTCCAGTGGGTGACCTGATTCCAGGTTTGGAAGAAACAGACGCTGTAGGAGGGGCTTTGCTCGTTTGCTTCGTATTAAGGAAAGACCTGCAAAGTGGCTGAATGCCCCAACTGCGTGCACTGACTGTGGTCTGTCTGACAAATGTCTCTTTCTGTCTCCTGGCAAAAGAAGTGAGGGCCGTGTTCTCAGTCCCTCAGATGGACCAGAAACCTTCCTTGCAAAAAGACCAGTTGAATTAGAAAAGGATAAATCAACCTAGCTCAGGTCTACCAAAATAAATACCTCCCATGAGAAGCACCAAAAATCTTCAGGATCTGAAGAAAAATTCCGTTATAACTGGTCTAAGCTAGTGGCAAAATTCCTTCCTTGGTTTTGGAAGCAGGATTTGCTGTCCTGAGGCACAGGGATGCTCTGAGGTCCAGAGAGTTGACACACACACCTCGCCCTGGGTCTGGGCCAGCTGTCTCAAGGCTCCCACTGGTTGAGTTCCGCGGGGACTCTGGCCACGAAGACGCAGTGCCAGCTACCCCATCTGGCAGAGGCCACGGCGGGGTAAGCATCCTTAAAGGCAAGAGAAAGCACGTCTGGAAGCTGAAATGTGAAACTATCAGAAAGGCTTGGGAGAAGAAGGAGCAGATCTGCTGGTCCTTGGCATTTCTTATTTAGGCTCCTTCTAATTTTATACATAATTTACACGTGAATCTTTCAGAAAGAGTAAGGCTTTCGTTCCTGTGCTGCTGCTCATCGGACTTTGCAAAAAGTCGCTGCACAGGGTGTCCGCCTGGATGGCCCGCATATCTTTCAGTTCTCACCCTCCAGGTGCGCTCTTGCAAACACTGCTGGTCATGTTGATTCCCCCTCTGGGGTCTGGCGCTCCACTGTGGTCCCAACACAGGCTTGGGGATTGCCAGCTGGACGGAAGGCGGCCCGCTGCCAGCTTCCCACCACGAGTGGACTCCGGTGCGTCTGTTGACACTCCGGTCCCTCTTTGAATTCCTGTTCCGTGGACCTGAGTGAGGACTTGAGCACCGAGAAACAAAAATGTGTGTGAGAGGGAGTATTTCTCCAAATTGTATTTAATTTTGTTTCAGGAGCAGAGAAGGAAGAATTTACTTGGGAATCCAACAGACGGAAGTAGCCCAAAAAAGAAAAAAAGAGACCGGGCTCGGTGGCTCAGCCTGTAATCCCAGCACCTTGGGAAGCCGAGGTGAGTGGATTGCCTGAGCCTGCGAGTTCGAAACCCGCCTGGACAACTTGGCGAGACCTCATCTCTACAATAAGTAAAAAATTAACTGGGCGTAGTAGTGTGCACCTGTAGTTCTGGCTACTTAGAAGGCTGAGGCGGAAGGATCGCTGGAGCCCAGCAGGTTGATGCTGGGGTGGCTGTGAGCATGCCACTGCACTCCAGCCTGGGTGATGGAATGAAACTCCAACTCAAAAAAAAGAAAAAGAAAAGAAAAAAAGAGTAAATAGTTGGGTTTGGTTTTCTTTTTTTTGAGTCGGAGTCTCACTCTGTCGCCCAGGCTGGAGTGCAATGGCATGATCACGGCCACCACAGCCTCAACCTGCTGGGCTCAGGCAATCCTTCCGCCTCAGCCTTCCAAGTAGCTGGAACTACAGGCGCACACCACCATCTCCAGCTAATTTTTTCTTTAGACACAAGCTCTCACCAAGTTGCCCAGGCTGGTCTCAAACCCCTGGGCTCAAGCAGTCCTCTCGCCTCCACCTCCCACAGTGCTGGGATTACAGACGTGAGCCACCTCATCCAGCCCCAATATTTTCTTGCACAGAATGAAGCACACCCATGTCTGTGTTCCCACGTGGCTGTCTGCCCCGGGCCCCTACATCCAGGGTGGGATGAGTTTGCCTGTAACCCCCACACTTACTGTGTGTTGGCCCCAGCATCGGCCCCAACCCATCTTTATATCCCGATCACCTGTGTGCTGCATCGGCGAGCGGTTCACCTGGAAACATGTGCCTTGCAGAGTAGCTGGTAGGGCCCTGAGGAGCCTGTGGCCTCAGAGAGTGCTGTGCTCCAGGCATTTACCCCAGCCCCTGGCCTGCTGCCACTGCAGCCACCAGCTGTAACCCCCCCACCCCCGTGAGGTTCAGGTCTAGGGAGCAGAGGGGAGACCACCTGTGAGGTGTCTCAGAGTTGGCGAGAGGAGAGGAGAGCAGGCCCAGCCTTGTGCAACCTCCTCCTTGTGATGCAGATACGCAGGGAGATAAGTGTTTGCATCCACACGTGGAACCCTCCTCCCCATCCCTGCAGGCTGATGCTTGGCGCTCCCGGGCTGTCCCTCAATTTACAAACGGAGCCCAGCTTGGTCTGGGAGGAGCATGTGGGCCTCCTTAAAAGCTGGGCGGGAGGCACCCCGGGTCCTTGCCAAGACGATTTTAAATATGAAATTCCTTCCAGTTCCCAGGGGACCTAGAGAAGAGAAGTAGGACGCAAATCCCTCGCTCCTTTCAGCACTGCTGCTGGGGCTGACGGACAGGGTGGCGTGTCTGCACGGGTGCCAGTCCATGGCCTCTGGCCAGCTCCTTCCCGTTGGCTCCTGGGAGCTGGGCCCGTCCCAGCCCCCAGGCCAGCCCCATTAGCTGGTGCCTGCCTCAGGAACCTGGGGACGTTTCCATGGTGCCGTGTACCCTTCTGAATAAGAGGAGGGGTGCCCCTGGGCCACTCGCTAATGAAGCCCCAGCACAGCCTGGGATTCAAAGGAGAGGGTCCAGGGCATGCCAGGCTCCCACGGCGGCCATTCAGGGCCCCGGTCTCCCCTCCGCCCAGCCCTTCCCTTCCCTTCCCAGGACTGGCTCCCAGAGGAACGAAAGCAGGAAGGGTGTGAGTGGGTGGGCTGGGGCGCACCTCAGCCCCTCCTCACCCTGCCTCCTGCCCGCTCCCAGCGCCAGTGGGCTGCCCTCTGCAGCTCCTACCCACGCCCTTCCCGCCTCGGCGCCCCCCTGTACCCTCCCACCTTCAGGAGTTTTCTCCTGGCCTCTGACGCTGGGCTCCTTCTCCACCCCAGCGCCCTGTCCTGCCTGTCCCTCCAAATATCTACGGGACGTCGGCAGACACGTGTCTCAGGTGCCTCCACATCAGCTTGTCCTGGCTCCAACTCACCTTCACTCTCCCCTGCCCTGTCCGGTGACAACATCACAGCCACACGCTTGTCCCCGACAGAAACCTGGGGATCGTTCTCCACTCCACACAGGACAAAAAAAAACTCTTGAACATGCCATACCCCCGTACATACAGATGCACACGTGCACACACAAATGCACACAAACACCAAAAACACACATGCGCATACAAAGACAAAAGCAATGCAAACACAAAAACACATGCACAGACACATCAGCACACAAATATACACACAAACCCACAGGTACACAAACATAAGCAAAACACACAAACACATGCAAGTGCACACAACCACACATGGACACAGGTATGCACAAACACAAATAGAAACACATGTGCAAACTTGCACAAACACACATGCACAAATGCACACGCCCATATGTGCAACCACATACACACAAGCACAAACACGTGCCCGCACACACTTTAAGCTGAAGCCAGCTTGAGCTCCACAGGTCTCCTTCACTTTTACACAAAGGCAAGGTCGCAGAAAACAAAGCAAAACTGTGTCTGGCCAGCTGGAAAGGACGAACCTTTTATCGGTGTGGACGAAGCTCAGGTGCCAACCTGTGAGTCATCAACGAAGCGCTGTCTGGTCACTTGCCACCCATACCTAAAACCGTATCTCAAGTGAGACCCGATCTGGACGTGACCCCAACGTGGTGACGGCTGCCGCGGGAGCACCTTGGCCCCCCGTTTTCCCGCACACAACACCTTGATTTCTGTCCGAGCTGTTTGTAATTCCCACGGCAACGTAGACACCTGTGCTGGAAAGGCTGGGCTGCGATGGGACATTTCTCCCCAAGCCATGTGTGCCCAGTGCCCTGTGGCCTTGGGGACCTGGTTGGGTGGCTTTATGTTCACTTCCACAGAGTAACCACGGCTGTCCTTTCTAAGTAACTTTTTGTTTGGAGTTGGAGTCTCACTCGGGCACCCAGACCGGAGTGCAGTGGCCGCTCCCGGCCACCGCAGCCTCGACCTGCCGGGCTCCGGCGATCCTTCCGCCTCGGCCTTCCAAGTAGCTGGAACTACGGGTGCGTGCTACCACACCCGGCTAATTTTTTTGATGTATTGTAGAGATGAGGTCTCTCCAGGTTGCCCGGACTGGTCTCGAACCCACAGGCTCAGGCAATCCACTCACTTCAGCCTCCCAAAGCGCTGGGATTGCAAGCTGAGCCACCGAGTCTGGCTTCTAAGTAACTTTTTAAAGCCTGATTCATGATGACAAGCAGCGCTTGCAAATGTGAGTTTCCACTCCTGGAATAATGACTAATCTGAGTTAAATTTACTCCTGACATCTTAGCGGATTCTGTCAGGCGACCTCTCCAGTGCGGCTCCCGGCTTTCAGACTCCGCCCTTTCCCACACAGTACTGGCTGGCAGCATCAACTCACTGAGAGTCTCGTGCCGTGAGACGCTTTCCAAGGACTTAAGGCAGCACCCGCTCTTCTGAGCAAAAAGCCTCCGCGTCGACTTGAACTGACCCAGAAGGAAACCAGGGCTTTGCTCACCCCTCAGGCTCAGCCTGCAGAGACCCCCACTACCATCTCGGCTGCCTCCTGACCCCCTCGTCCTCCCACCTCTTAAGACCAAAGCTCCAAGCCGGGCTTGGTGGCTCAGCCTGTAATCCCAGCACTTTGGGAGGCTGAGGTGAGTGGATTGCCTGAGCCTGCGGGTTCGAGACCCGCCTGGGCCACTTGGCGAGACCTCATCTCTACAGTAAGTCAACAAATGAGCCGGGCGTGGCAGTGCGCGCCTGTAGTTCCGGCTACTCGGAAGGCTGAGGCGGAAGGATCGCCGGAGCCCAGCAGGTCGAGGCTGCGGTGGCCGGGAGCGGCCTCTGCCCTCCAGTCTGGGCGACAGAGTGAGAAAAAAAGAAAGACCAAAAAAAGAAAGACCAAAGCTCCAGCCCTTTCCTGCCCCCCTTGGGATCTGCCCACCATCTGATGGTCTCCTTCACATACACAACCAGCTCCTTCCCACTGGCCATTTCTTTTCTAGGATTATGCTTTATTTTTTTTTTCCAAAGATATCTGGCTGGGCATGGTAGCTCACACCTGTAATCCCAGCACTTTGGGAAGCCAAGGCAGGAGGATCGCT
This sequence comes from Carlito syrichta, assembly GCF_000164805.1. Lineage (NCBI taxonomy): Eukaryota > Metazoa > Chordata > Mammalia > Primates > Tarsiidae > Carlito > Carlito syrichta. Next base: position 106,700 of record NW_007086954.1, read on the forward strand.
TAAGGCCAGGAGTTTGAAACCAGCCTGAGCAACACAGCAAGACTCCATCTCTACAAAACATTTAAAAATCCAAAAATTAGCTAAATATGGTGGTGTGTGCCTATAGTCCCAGCTACTCAGGGAGTTGAGGTGGGAGGATCACTTGAGCCCAGGAGTTCTAGGCTGTGGTAAGTTATGATCACACCACTGCACTCCAGTCTGGGAAACAGAGACTCTGTTCATGAAATAAATTATAAAAAAAGATGTCTATATCTATATATATATATATATATTTCTTTTTTTTTTTTTTTTTTTTTTT
>NW_007086954.1:107435-117781 GCF_000164805.1 Carlito syrichta
ATCCTTCCACCTCAGCCTTCCAAGTAGCTGGAACTACAGGCGTGCGCTACCACACCCGGCTAATTTTTGATTTATTGTAGAGATGAGTTCTGGCCAAGTTACCCAGGTGGGTCTCGAATCCACGGGCTCAGGCAATTCACTCACCTCGGCCTCCCAAAGCGTGGGTTTACAGGCTAAGCCACCGAGCCCAGCCCATTATATTTTTTTAAAGTGTAGGCTGGATGCAGTGGCTCACACCTGTAATTTCAGCACTTTAGGAGGCCGAGACAGGAGGATTGCTTGAGTCCAGGAATTGGAGACCAACCTGGGCAATACAGCAAGACTTTGTTTCTACAAAAAATTAAAAAATAAGGCTGGGCTCGGTGGCTCAGTCTGTGATCCCAGCACTTTGGGAGGCCAAGGCGAGTGGATTGCCTGAGGCTGCGGGTTCGAGACCAGTCTGAACAATTTGACAAGTCCTTGTCTCTACAATAGATAAAAAATTAGCCGGGTGTGGTAGCGCATGCCTGTAATTCTGGCTACTTGGAAGGCTAAGGCGGAAGGATCACTGGAGCCCAGTAGTTCGACTCTGGGGTGGCAGTGAGTGTGCCACTACACTCCAGCCTGGGTGACAGAGTGAGACTCCAACTCAAAATAAAATAGAATCCTTTATAAAAAAATTTTACAAACAAGCTGGGTAGGGTGGCGTGTGCCTGTAGTCCCAGCTACTTGGGGGGTCGAGGCGGGAGGATCACCTAGGCCCTGGAGATCGAGGCTGCAGTAAGCTGCCATTGTGCTACTGCACTGCAGCCTGGACAGCAGAGTAAGACCCCAACTCAAAGGGAAACAAAATGAATAGACACATACATACATATTTAGCAAGTGTAGAATAACTAACTCCCTCAGGCCGTCTGGATCCCAGGGTCGCCTGCTTTCATTTGTCCCTCTCACTGCCTCTAGGGAGCTTTGGCCGAAGACTTTCGGGCTCCATGGGGCACCCTGGGCCCTGGCAGCCCCATGGACAAGCCACCCCTGCCCCACGCCAGCCTCCCCCTAGCCACGCACAGCCTGACCATGGGTCTTTCCAGAAAATACTCAGCCCTTCCCCGCCTCCGGCTGGCCCCGCACATGGGCTGTCTCTGCGCCAGGAATGTCCTTCCCATGAGCCAGCCCAAGTGACCCTCTGCCAAGAGGCTTGTCGGGACCAGCCGCTCCTCTCTTTGTGTCTCACAAAACCCGGTGCATTTGCCTGCTTGAATATGTCCTGCACGTGTGCAGCCAGGGGCCCTGTGCAAAGGGGCACTTCAGACGTGTCATCAGGGTTTATTTTGTCTGTTTTTGACCCCATCGCGCTCTGTGAGGACTGGCTCTTTGGGGCCGGGGAATGCATTCATTTACTCGCCAAATACCCACCGGCCTCGGTGCTGGGACCCAAGCGGGGAGACCCTGGCCCACGGCTGCCCTCCAGGAAGGTGGGGACCCAGGCAGAGAGATCCAGGAGCTCGGAGTGTAGGGGGCAATGGCTCTGGCCAGGGACAGGCTGTGGCCTCCCAGGAAGGGAGTCGGGCTGGGGCTGAGCAGTGGGGAGGGAAGGTCTTCCAGGCCCAGGCACCGGTGGCCTCAGTCCAGAAGGAAAAGGAGAAGCTCCCAGCTCCGGGACAGGAAAGGACCCGAGGTGACCGGGGGGCACAGGGCTCAGAAGGGACACAGGGCCAGGCTGGGGGGACCCTGTACTTTCTGCCGAGGAGTTTGGTCTTCGCCGAGAGTTGAGGGCCAGAGGACGGGGTCGGGTTTGCATTTGAGAAGTTGGAAGCTAGAGCAGGAGGAGAACAAGAGTTCACAGGCCCGCCTCCCTTGAGCCCCCACGGAGGAGAGAGTCAGCATCCCCGGGACCCTCAGGGAGGGGACAGCCCTGCTGCTGGCCAAGGGCGGTGGGAGGGGGAGAAGCCCGGCCAGGCTGGGAGGAGCCTCAGAGGGGAGACACTCCTCCCATCCCTCCTGTCTCTCCTCTGCGACCCCATCCCAGTCAGAGGGCCTGGGCTGCTTGGCCAGCTTCACCTGCCGCCAGCTTCCCCTGTGGCCAGCTTCTCCGGTGGCCAGCTTCCCCTGCCATCAACCTCCCCCGCAGTCAGCTTCTTCCGTGGCCAGCTTCTCCTAAAACCAGCTTCTCTTGAGGCCAGCTTCTCCTAAGACCAGCTTCTTCTGAGGCCAGCTTCCCCTGTGGCCAGCTTCTCCTGAGGCCAGCTTCTCCTATGGCCAGTTTCTCCTGAGGCCAGCTTCTCCTGTGGCCAGCTTCTCCTGAGACCCACTTCTCCTGAGGCCAGCTTCTCCTGTAGCCAGTTTCTCCTAAGGCCAGCTTCCCCTGCCGCCATCTTCCCCTGTGACCAGCTTCCCCTGCTACCAGTTTCTCCTGAGGCCAGCTTCTCCAGTGGCCAGCTTCTCCTGAGACCCATTTCTTCTGAGGCCAGCTTCCCCTGCCGCCAACTTCCCCTGTGGCCAGCATCCCCTGAGACCAGCTTCTCCTGAGGCCAGCTTCCTCTGAGCCAGCTTCCCTTGTGGCCAGCCTCTACCCTCATAGGGGTCCTGTGAGCAGAAAAAGCGTGTTGGGGTCTGCAGAGGCGGGTCAGCCTGCAGACCCTAGCCTGCTTCCTGGGCAGAATGAAGGTGAGCCCAGCGGGGCCTCCAGCACCCACGTCCCCCATGCAAGCTGCAGAGCCAGCCGGGAAGTCTCAGGAGGCGAGGAGAGGACCTACAGGCAGAAGAAGCCGGGCCGGAGGTCACAGCCGGCCCCGCCTGGCGGGTGACCTGGCGCAAGCCTCCATTTTCCCATTTGTAAACAACAGTGGGCTGGCTGTGTCTCTGGGTGACCACGAGCCAGCGGTAAGAGGAAGACAATTTTCATTCCAGAGAGACACGCTGAGTATCCGTCCCGGGCCAGCCCTCATGACCTTGTCGCCATGGCCTCGCTTCCAGAAGCCTCCGCCTGCTCCCTCCTCGGCCACCGCCTGGAACCTGCCATGCCACTTCCAAGGCGGGAAGCCCAGGAGGAAGTGCAGCCCCCCAAGACCACCGAGGGCCTTCTCCAGAATGCAGACACCTTGGAGACCCTGGCTCAGCCTGGGAGAAGGAGCTCTGTGCTCCGAGGGGGGTGAGCAGGCCAGCCCCTCTGCAAGCCCCTGACCCTCACAGAGCCTGTTTCCTCCCACCCGGCCCATCAGGACAAGCAGGGAAGGTTCTGGAAGCTGTCTAGGGGTGGCGTTCTTGTTCCAGAGGGGCTCATGTCACCTGGGAAAGCTGGGGAGGGTCTTTCCTGGAGAGTGTGAAGAAGACCTTCAGGGCTCACCTGGTGAAACCCCTCAGCTGCACTACCACCCACTCCTCTGGGTTCACCCAGTGCTAGTCTGGGTGAGGGAAGGGCTTGCGGCTTTGCTCCCACCGGCTCATCTTCTGTAAGGCTGATCTCAGCTCTTGGAGGCAAGTAGCACCCCAGGAGGGCCTCAGAAAGCAAGTGGCTTGGGTCAAGGTCCCCAGAGCAGGGCAGTAAGGGCCACGCCTTGTGCCTTCAGCGTCACACCACTGGGTCCATCCCCAGGAAGGAATCTGATATCCCCTGCTGGCCCTGCCCTGGCTTCCAGGGCTCAGTACCAAGTCCAAAGTCCTCCAGGACAGCAAAGCCTCCGCATCCAGCCCGGGCATCTCAGGAGAGGAGGAGGCCATTTTGAAAGTCCACTGAATCAAGGTGGTCACGGCCATGGCCCCCAACGAACACTACCATGCGTCCATGCCATGTCATTTCCTCCGGTTGTCCCTGGGATTGGTCGTGTGGTGGGCTCTGGATGTGTTCAATAGGACCCAAGCAGAAAAGCACTCCTGCTTCGGGGCTTGTGCTCTCTTGCTGGCCTAGGACACCGGGGGAAGAAGCCCGCTCTGACCTGCTGGAGCCACGCAGCCTTGCTGCCACTGACAGCACCAACCACCAGCCCAGAATGAGGTGACCTTGGGCCATCAGCCCCCACTGCCACATGATTGCAAGTGCATGAGTGACTCTGGCCAACAGCAATAGTAACACCACCCAGATTAACCCAAACTACTGATCTAGAGTTGTAAATAAATATAGTGGTGGTTATTTAAAACCACTAGATCTGGGGGTGGTTCATTATGCAGCAATCGATAACTAATACATCACCCTTTAAAAATACATCACTCAGGGCTAGGCCTATAATCCCAACACTTTGGGAAACCGAGGCAGGAGGATCCCTTGAGCCCAGGAGTTCAAGACCAGCCTGGGCAACATCGTGAGATCTCGTCACTACAAAAAGTTAAAAAATTGGCCGGGCATAGTGGTACATGCCCACAGTCCCAGTTACTCAGGAAGTTGGGGTGGAAAGATTGCCTGAATCCAGGAAGTTGAGGCTACGGTGAGCTGTGATCACGCCGCTGCACTCTGCCTGGGCGACAGAATGAGACCTGGACTCAAAAATAAACCAACAAAAATCATTGACTGGCTGGGCACAGTAGCTCAGGCCTACAGTCTCAGCCGCTCAGGAGCCTGAGGCGAGAGGATCGCCTGAGCTGTGATCATGCCATTGCACTCCAGCCTGGGTGACAGAGTGAGACGCCATCTCTTCCCCCCCCCAAAAAAAATCATTTAGTGGGCTGTACTGGAGAAAGAACTGGACCAGGAATGAAAAAAGACGGGGCCGGGTTCAGTGGCTCAGCCTGTCATCCCAGCACTTTGGGAGGCAGAGGTGAGTGGATTGCCTGAGCCCGCAGGTTCAAGATCAGCCCGGGCAACTTGGCAAGACCTCGTCTCTACAATAAATCAAAAATCAGCCGGCCGTAGTAGCACACGCCTGTAGTTCTGATCACTTGGAAGGCCGAGGTGGAAGGATTGCCAGGTCAATGCTGGGGTGGCCGTGAGCGTGTCACTGCCCTCCAGCCTGGCTGACAGAGTGAGACTCTGACTCAAAAATATTAATAATAATAAGAATACACCTGAGACAGGGAAATGTATAAAGAAAAGAGGTACCAGGCTCATGGTGTTACCACCTGGCACTGGCAACTGCTCGGCTTCTGGCGAGGCCTCAGGAAGCATGCACAAGAAGGAGGTTCCAGGCTCTCCTACACAACCAGCTCTCACGTGAACTGACGTCAAGAACTCACTCATTGCTGCAGGGAGGGCACCAGGCCATTCCCAAAAGCTCAGCCCCCAGGACGCAAACCTCTCCCACCAGGCCCTACTTGCAACCCTGGGGACCACATTTCATTATGAGACTTGGAGGGGACAAACTTCCAAACCATATCATCCCTGAAGCCAAGGGCACAGGCCAGACCTCGATTTGGGCCAGGCCAACTTTTTTACCACCCAGCGGCCTGCGGTGCCTGCTGCGGGGGGTGACGCTGTCCCCACCTTCCTGGCTTTGGGGCCCTGACTGAGCCACTTTGCCCGTCACGCTTCAGCTTCAGCGTTCTCGCCTGTCAATGAAGACGGCAACACGTCTCTCCTGGGGCTGCCAAGATCAGCCATCGGGCCGGAGTCGTCGTGTGGGAGCCCACGTGTGTGCTCATGCAACCGTCACTCTCCCGCGTTTAATAAGAAATGCCATGGACATACTCTTCTGTTTCCTTGAAGTCGTGGTTTGGGGATGGGCCTCTTCCTTTCTCAGAGGCTCAGTTTTCCCATCTGTCAAGTAGGGACACTGGGCTCCGTGGACACTAAGCCCCCACAGGTGGCGTGGGTTCCCGGCGGGGTCACAGTCGGACACAAATCCCCGGTCTCATGCCTTCGGCACAACTCATCACCCTCAACTCCCTGCTGGGTGGGGCTGGAGGACAGGCAGGAAAGGGGGGCCGTGAGACAGCTGCATGGCACCAGAGGGACGGTAGCCCCGTGGCGCCTTTCATGGAAGTGCTGGCCTTCTTTCTGGCTATGATATGATTTGGGCATTTGTCCCCTCCGAGACTCACATTGAAACGTGGTCCCCAGTGGCGGACGTGGGGTCCTGGTGGAAAGTGACGGGTTCACAGGGGCGGATCCCCGCGAATGGCTCAGTGCTGTTCTCACACGACGAGCGGCTTCTCGTTCTATTAGTTCACACAAGAGCCAGTTGTTAAAAGAGCCCAGTACCTCCTCTCTCTCTTATTTCCGCTCTCGCCAGGTGACACACCTGCTCCCTCTGCCTCTCCTGCCATGACTGTAAACCTCCTGACGCCTCACCAGAAGCCCAGCAGAAGCCGAATCCATGCAGAACTGTGAGCCAAATAAACCCCCTTCCTTGATAAATTCCCCAGTCCTGGGTATTTCCTTATAGCAATGTAAAACGGACTGATATAGGCACTGTTTTTGGTCTGCGTGGGGCTTGGGACCCAGGAACCCAGTCGTGTTCATATCATGTGTCCGTGAGACGCAGGGAGGCTCTCAACTTGAGGGCTGGGCCTGGGACTGGACTCCGGCAGCTCAGAGGCCATTCCTGCTGGTCTCCTAGTTCCTAGCAGCTTTCTTGAGAGGCGAGGCTGCTGGTCCGGTGACCCCAGGTAAGAGGGAGGGGCTCTCATCTTCACCCTGGCCAGGTCTGCACGTGGCTGGCTCCAAGGCTCTCCCCGGGAAGGTACCGGCTGGATCTCTCCCAGTCAGAGCCACAGACTGATTCCCCGGGGGCCAGGTGGAAAGCAGCACTCCTGGGCTCTCTTGTGGCTGAGATCCCTCAGGCGGGATCTGGGGTCAGCCGGGCACTAGACTGGCTGTACAGTCCCACGTGCCACCCGGCCTCATCTCAGCAGGCGCCAGGAAGCCCAGCCCTCCGGTTCTCCCTCCTCCTGCCAGATCTCCCGAGCTCTGTCTCCACAGAAAATGTGAACCTCTTTGGATGGGAACCAAACTTGGGGAATTCCATTGTTCTGGCTTCCGCCCCAGCCTCGGGGGGCCCAGTCCAGGCCTGGCCATGCTCAGCTTGGACCTGGCCTCTCTCCCGGCGCCTCCAGGGAGCCTCCAGCCAGCCACCCTCCTGGCTTGAGAGACAGACCCCGGGGAACCCCTAGCCCGGCTGTCCCCCGCCCTTTCCAGATGCTTCTACAAGATGCTTCCAGACAGCTCAGTCCTCGGTGGTCTCTCCTTGCCGACTTTCTCATGCTGTTTTTGCTCACAAACCCTACTGCACTCAAAGAAGGGAAGGAAGGAGGGACGCCGTGGCTGGCAGAGCTAGGCTGCCCCTGGCTTCTCCGACTGAGCGGTAACTCTTGAGGCCTCCCGAGTAACGGCAGAAGCCGGGCCTCAGTCGCTCCATCTGTGGGGTGGGACCAGAGTCCAGCTTCCAGCCACAATGGTTGCAGGACGGGTAGGAGGAGCCACCACAGCTCTGGGCAGCGAGTGCGGGACACAAGCGGGTGTGGGGGGAGTCCTTCCCCACGCCTGTGAGGTCCTCTGCCTGGCCCTCTCTCCCTTCACCCTCACACTCTGGGAGCTGGACTTTTCCGTGCCAGGGGATCTTCTCTTGTGCACCCAGACCCCAGGCAGCACTAGGCCGGGCCTCGCGCTTCCTGACAGAGACTCTGCCTGTGCTCTCCAAGGCCCTTTGGCTCGGGTCCCTCTTCCTCCACCCTGGGTCCTTTCATCATTCTGTCCCCATGGACCCTTCGGAGAAAATTTCACCGACCAAACACGCCGCAAGTATTAACCGGTCATGAGCACCTTTTTTGGTTTGTTTGTTTTGGTTTTGTTTTTTTGAGTCGGAGTCTCACTCTGTCGCCCAGACTGGAGGGCAGTGGCGGCTCCCGGCCCCCGCAGCCTCGACCTGCTGGGCTCCGGCGATCCTGCCGCCTCAGCCTTCCGAGTAGCCGGAATTACAGACATGCGCTACCACACCCGGCTAATTTTTTGATTTATTGTAGAGATGAGGTCTCGCTGCCCAGGCGGGTCTCGAATCCGCGGACTCAGGCCATCCACTCACCTCAGCCTCCCAAGGCGCGGGATTACAGGCTGAGCCATCGAGCCCGGCTCATGAGCACCTTTGTGTTCCACGCCCATCAGAGACACAGGACACCTGCCGCCGGGAAGCACGGTACCCCAGTGCGTTCATTTCCTAGGGCTGCTGTAACAAAGTGCCACAGGCTCGGTGGCTTCAAACAACAGAAATGTGTCGTCCCCCAGCTCTGGAAGCCAGAAGTCTGAGACTAAAGCAGGGTTGGTTTCCTCCGCAGGCTCCTAGGAGAGACCGTCCCTGGCCTCTCCCAGCTTTTGGTGGCTCTAGCAATCTCTAGTATTCTGGGGCCTACAGACACGTGGCTCTGATTTCTGCCTCTATGTTCATGTGGTACTCTTCTCTCTGTGTCTCTAAGTTTCTATGTCCAAATTTCTCTTTTCATAGAAGGACACCAGCCCTAATCCAGGATGACCTCATCTTAACTTGGTGACATTTGCAAAGATCCTTATTTCAAATGAGGTCACAGTCACTCCCACCAGAGGTTAGGACTTCAGCATATCTTTTGGGGGGACTTATTCAACCTACTAATCCCTGAGTTGCCGCTTCACATAATGTTTGGGTCAGTCTTGCTGGCCTTACCAGAAGAAAATGCGCAATTCTGTGAGGCTTCTGGAGACAGGGGAAGGAACTCATGCACCTCCTGCCTGCATGTGTGCACCCTTTTGGGCAGCCTGACTGGTATGAGGGACACTGGAGAGGGGGGTGAAACCGGGCGTCTGTCTGTGGCCATGGGAACTGCTGCGAATGACAGGGGCCAGAAACTGTCCCCTTCGAGGACAGACTCTGTTGCTGGCCAGACACTTGTGCTCCTCGTCCCTGGAGTTATGTGTTGCAGACCCTGAAGGGCAGAGCCAGCCCAGGGCGGGGACATTACAGGCTAATACCTTCACTGTGCAGAGGAGGGGACAGGCTAGCCAGTGGAGGCAGGGTCAGGCTAGGAGTGGGCTTCCTGCTGACACCACCTGTTCACCACCAGCAGTCATCTGATGCCAGGGAAGAGGATTTACCTGGCCAGGTAGCAACCCACCCCTGGAGGTGGCCTTGGTCTGGGGGATTGGGGGCTTTCATTCTGCTAGAGCTCCCAGCAGCCTTGGCACTGGAGAAAGAGGAAACCGAGCCAGAATCCCACCCCATCCATTCAACCCTCCACCCACTTCGAGTTCCTGGCTTTTCAGCCTTTAGGGATGGAGAATGTGACTTCTCTCCTCCATTTCAGCCGTTATTTCCAGACTGGGTGGTGTCTCTAAGTTATCCAGCGGGTGGAAACCGCAGCTTTGCAAAGGCCTCCTGCTGCAGGCCCTATCACAGGAAAACAGTTGAGCCAGGGCAGTCAGATGAGCTGAAGTCCAGGCCTCCTGGGAGGTTGCTGCCTAGAACTGTCCCTGCCTGCAGAAAGCCCAGCCCCGTCAGCCAGGAAGGGCCTGCTGCCCACAGAGCTGGCCGAGCCGGGCACAGCAGATGGTGGAGCCCAGGTGTGGAAGTCTGTTTCTCAGAACACAGGAGGTCCAGAAATAAGGCCTAGGGTGGTGAGGCAGAGCCAAGAGGATGCACCCAAGGCCCCAGGGTGGGGTGGGGAGGGACCTGCCTGGGCCTAAGCACCAACTATATGTCCATCCTCCTCTGTTCTGGCATGTCCACTTTAGCAGGAGAAGAGATGTTGGCATGAGGACACCCCAGGAGGAAGCTTGGCTGTGTGTCCCGAAGCCCACAGTCCACCCTCCTGAGAAGCTGGTTGAGTTTCCAGGCCTCAGGACCCCAGTCAGGGTCTCCCTCTGCAACCCAGGCTGGAGTGCAGGGGCACCGTTGTGGAACACGGCAGCCTCTGCCTCCTGGGCTCAGGTGACCCTCCGCCTGGGTCTCCCAAGGTGCTGGGATGATAGGCGTGAGCCACCACGCCCAGCCATTGTCTCAGGTTTTCTCAACCTTCCCCCGAGGGAGGGCCCGACTGGCACTGAGTCCTTACAGACACGCGTTTGTGGCATACGTGCCAGGCCTGGTCCTCAGCACTTCACTTTCATTTCATCCTTGTACAGACGAGAGTCTTGACGCACAGAGAAGTCTAGGAACCAGTCCCAGATCACACAGCCCTAGGTGGCCGAACCGAACCCCGATTCTAGATCACTCCCATCTTACGGACAGGCCACTTGAGGCCCTTGCAGGTGCCGCGGGCTGCGTGGGGTGAGGAGGTCAACTAGCCCCACAAGCCGGACCCAGCCGTAAACGTGCAAAGCTCAAACCGAAGAGCGAACGCAAGGAATGGAGCGCCGCTACCGTGCGGCCGGGGTCCCAGCCCCACGCGCGGGGGCAGAGACAGGCCCAGGCCGCTCCAGCCCGGGGTCTTCCGGCGCCTTGCGGGCCGGACGCCCTCAGCCGGCGAGGGGGTGGGCG
>NW_007086954.1:118390-133329 GCF_000164805.1 Carlito syrichta
ACCAGCAGCCGGTTCCGGCCCGAAGACACCGACTACCAGCAGGTGACACGGGCCCCGCCGGGTCGCGGGGTCAGGGCCGGTCGCAGCCCTCTGCTCTCCCGGGGCCACGGGCCCCCTCCCCGAGGGTCCGAAGGCTCCCCACCCCCATCGAGGGTCTCATTGCCTCCTCCGTGGGGGTCACGGCCCCCTTCCTTCTCGAGGGTCTCCCCCGGGTCCTGGGCCCCCCTGCTCGCGGGCCGTGGCCTCCTCAAGGGTCTGAATTACCCTCCAACGCCTATGGGGGTCAACGGACCCCCTCCGGATTTCGGCCTCCTCTGATCTCGCCAAGAACCCCCCTTCTAGGGTTCCTTGGAGCTGCCTCTCTCCCCTCCACGAGCCTCCTCTGCCAGCGTCTGTTCCTGGCCAGGTCCCGCTCCATCCCTGGGGGCGGCCTGGTGCTGTGTCTCAGCAGAGCCCCCTACCCAGAGGACCCCAGAGCTCCCCAGCCAGAGCAAACGCCTGAGCACGCTGGGTGCAGGCAGGAGGGGATTCCTGGCCCCCTCAGCCCCAGCTGGGGAATCCCGTTGCCAGGTTTTTGGTGGGTGAATGGCCTGGGCAGGCGCCAGCCCTCTGTGGCCGGTAATGACCCCCTGCACGGCGGTCAGGCTGTGGGATGTACACACCGTGTTGTGTGTAGCTGTGGGAAACCGAACTGCCAGCAGCCCCTGGGGAGGGAGGCCAGGCCACAGGGATGCAGATGAGGCTGGAAGGGGCCCAGCCTGGGGGAGGATGGGGGGGCTTTACAGCCCTTACCCAGTGGAGCCCTAGGCCTGGCATCATGCCAAGCCCCAGCACCACCCCCATGGCTGAGCCACCGTTATTTGAGTGCAGGACAGGGGGCCAGGCTGTGGGCATTTCCTTCCTGCCTAGGGATCTGGGCTTCAGAAGCCCCGTGACCAGGGTGCCTGGTCACCCAGAGCACCTCTGGGTTTCTCTGGGGGTGGACCATCGCAGAGCCCCGTGGAGGATGCTTATTAGATAGATGGCTTGGGAATCCAGGAATCCGCGGACCACGTAATACCTCATCTATTCAGAACTGTGTTCTCTGTGGCCTCCCTTATCCAGAAGGGGAGAACCGGAAGTAGAGGAGCTGGGCTCCCGGCTCTGCGGGGGAGCTCGCTGCTCCCAGCTCAGCGCCTACCTGTGCCCGGGTCCACTAGCCCTGTGGACACGACGTTTCTAAATCGATTAGAAAGGGGGCCGGGGATTGGCCCAGGCACGCCCAGAGACCACAGGGAGGAGGGCGGCAGAAGGATTTGTATAAAATCCCACGCCCACGTTCTAGAAGCCCAGCTCTGGGAGGGCATTCACTATGGGGGCAGTATGCACTGCTCTGTGCTCCTCAGGAACTTGGATGCATGATGGCTTTGTCACTTGGCCCTGGAGGACTCTGTTTAAGCTGCAAGGAGGGCGTGCTTTACTTTGGAAAGTTCTCTGCCCCGAGGGCTCGGCCCGTGTGTCACTTCTGCAGCTCCAGGGCAGCCCTGGGGCACCCAGGTAGCTGCTTCCTGCTGGCCCATGGGCTGTCACCTGCCCGTGCCGCCAGCCACAGTTGGACCCGGGGCCCAGCCCTCCAGGTGCCGGGATTGCGGGCCCGTGGTAGGGAGTGGGGCGTGATGCCTGCAGCCCACGGGGCCTCGGGCAGTGGCCAGGCCCCTCGGTTCCGTCTGGCCTCTGGCAGGGCGCTTTGGCCCTGGGAGCCCTGGGTGTCGCCCCAGCCTCCATGAGGGATGTTCCCGGCCCCTTCCCTGCCCTGCCCTGCTCCCTGCTCCGCTGTGGGAGGGCTGTGACTCACTCTCTCTCTTGCCTCCTCTCCGAGGAGCAGAATTAGCCGCTGAATAATTCACGACGTGGAAACCAGCCCGTCTCCATCCCCCGCCGCCTCCACTCCCGGCGAGGGGCTGGGGAGCAGGCTAGTCCTGGGCGTGCGTCCTGCCCCTGCCCTCCCGGTGCTGGTGCTTTTGGGCAGGCGCTCAACCTCTCTGAGCCTTCAGCGCCTCACCCCGAAATCTGGCTGGCTGTGCCTTCTCTGAAAAGCCACGCTGGGGCCAAGGGTCTGGAGCGCCCCTTTCTGGGAGGGTGGGTGTTGGACTGGCTGGGGCCTGGGGCCCCTTCCTGCTTTCCCTGGCGAGGAGGCAGTGCTCGCTGTGTGCGGAGGACAGACCCCCTTTGAGTCCTTTGTATACTGCCCCCACCAGAGCTGGGCCCTGCTGCCTCCGGGTGGTCCAGGAGGAAGGTGGGGCCTGGTGCCGGGAGTTGGAGGGGTGTATCCTCTGCTGTTTCCTGCCCATGGTCCACCACTGGAAACCCTAGTGAAACCTGCCGGGAGAGCCTCTAGCCAGGCTGGGCCCTGTTTCGAGGCCCCGTGCGGGGCTGTCTGTCACTAGCCCCTTTCCACACAGCCCTGGGAGGTGGGGCCGGTTGTCCCCATCATACAGATTAGCAAACTGAGGCTCAGAGAGAGGGCATTGGCTCAGAATCACATAGCGAGGACGTGATAGGGCCGCCGTCCTGCTTCGGGCCTCTGCCTCACCCCAGCAGCAGCCAAAGTCAGTCCTGGGGTCAGGGGCTTCCCGGCCCCCTGGGCCACCTCCCTGCAGAGGCGGAACCCCGGGAATAGGAGCTGATGGGGCTGTTCTGAGGCCCCCGGAGCAGGCTGGCACTTGGGCTCCCTGAATGCTGGCGGGCCCTGCGTGAGGCTTCAGCAGCCTGTGCAGAGTGGGCAGTGCATTCCTCCTCCTGCAGCTGGAAGGTTTCTCTGGGACTGAGGGTCTCGAGAGGCCGTCTTTCCACGACCTCCGTCCTGGGAGGGAAGGAGCTCCCAGGCCGCCACACGGCCCTGCTTGGGGGCCCATGGCGTGTGCTGAGGGGCCAGGCACAGGGCGTCTGTTGGCGTGGACCGTGTGGGCGGGCGGGAGCTGGAAGGGGTGTCTGGGGCCCGCGTCCGGCCATGGGGCTGGGCCTTCGCCAGCATGCCCGAGCTCGAGTGCTGCCTCAGCCGGGGTATCGCGTGGGGTGGGGGCTTCCGCTCACAGACAGGGAACCGGAGGCCCGGAGGAGGCCCGGGACTCCCTGGAAGCCCCACAGCTGAGCTGGCAGACTGGGCCCTGATGCCTGGAGGCCTGGTGTGCCCAGGGACCAGTCTGTCCTCTGCAGCGAGTCTGGAGTTTGTTTGGTCGGCTGTCCTAGCGGCGAGCAGGAGTCCCCGAGGGTTGGGTTGCAGAGCCCGTCTTCAGCTGGCACGTCCTGGGCCTGCACCCTAGCTCTGCCGCTTTCTGCTCTGTGGCCTTGGGTGCTCCACACGCCTCTCTGGGCTTCATTTTCAGAGGGAAGGGTTCTACCCACTCAACTCCTACCAGCCCTTCACCACCCTGTGTCCTCAGGCAGGGGTCAAGTTCGTGCTTTCTGTCCTCAGTCTCTCTTTCAGGCTCACTGTCTCCACTAGCTCAGAGCAGGCCAGACGCTTACAGTTGATGCAGGAGAACACTTATGGCCGGTGGTGGAGTCGGAACAGGGGCAGTGGGAGCCCAGTGGTCAGGGAAGGCTTCCTGGAGGAGGAATGACCTGGCCTGTCGTGGAGGCTGCAAGCCTGGCTGCCAGTGCCCAGAGGGTTGGGACTTGACTACTTCTTTCTGGCTCTCCTGGGTGGCTCCGACCTGGACCCTGTGTGCAGTGGTTTCACCAGGACTCCAGCCTTCCAGGTCAGATGATAGCCCCTGCTTAAGGTTTGCCCAGCGTGGGGGCCTGCAGAGACCTTGGGAGGAGGGTTCCAGGCGGCAGGAACAGCGCATGCAAAGGCCCTGAGGCAGAGAGAGGTGTGAGCCTCAGGGAGGAGCCTCAGCCCCAAATGAGGGCAGGCCCCTCCAGTCTCAGTGTGCACAGGGAACGTGCCACCTCAGGAGTGGGTGGACTCTGTGCCTAGCCATGTGCCAGCCAAGACCTGATGGCCACTCGGAGGGGATTTGAACTCTAGCAGAGCGTGGAGCCTGGCTTCTAAGAGCAGAGCGTGGCGGTTCATGCTGCGACTCTCTTGGGGAGGAGGTGGCCCCCTGTCCAGTGGCAGGCTGGTGGCATGGCAGCCATTCCCCTGGGTGGGGCGGCCTGTCACCGTCCTCTGCTCTCATCAGAGGGACCCGAGCCGTGGGTGCAGCAGCAGCCCTGATCACCGGTCTTCCAGTACAGAAGCACGGCACGTTCCTTCGAGGGGCGCTTGGGGAAAGGGAAGGACATGAGACAAAGACGTCAAGCATGTCTCTTTGAGGGGGTGTGTGCTGAAAGCCAGAGCCATGTTGCTTTTCACGCACGGTGTCCTTTGGGCCGTGTCTGTGGCCTTGGTTCCAGCATCCCACAGCGACCGTCGGGATTTCGCAGTTGCAAGTCACAGAGTGGACCGGACACGGTGCGCCCCAGGGAGCTGGGTGGAAGCTTCTAGAGCAAGCCGAGTGGACAGGAGCTGATGAGCTGGACTCGGGGGTGCAGGGAGCAGGGACTCTCCCTCAGGGGTGGGAGGGAAGCCCCAGTTTGCCGGGCCCAGTGGGCTCCAAGTATGTATATCTTGGCCAGGGTCTGTGTCCCAGGAGAGCATCTGATTGGCTGAGCCGCGTTCTGGCCAGAAAGTGAGAAGCTGGTGGCCCCAGACCAACCAGCCCACACCCACTGGGGGTGAGTGTTGGGGCACTCAGCCTGGCCTGCCGCCAGGCGTCCCATGGTGCTGTGTCCCTGTCACTAAGCCCTGTTGCCAGGCCTTTCGGTGGCTCCTGATTTTGTGGCCAGCTCCGTCCCCAGGAGACTGTGGGTCTCTGTTCATTTCCTTGGGGTGCAGCCTGGACGCTCGAGAAGTTCCTGAGAAGGGAGGTCTTCAAGCTTCTCCTGGGGGGCCTGAGGGGGAAACTCTTCCTGGGGACACTGGCTCCACATCTCCGCCGCTCCGGCAGCGCCAGGGGCTGCTCCGGCCTGTGCCTGCGGGGCCCCTGCCCGCCTCCCCGCTCACCCTGGACTTGGACTTCGGGCCCCGCTCAGGCCCTCTGCTAGGACTCCTCCTTGGTGACGCTTCTTCCTCCCATGACTTCAGGCAGGAGCCCAGCCAGCCTGGCACTGCCAGGGGACGGGACGTCTGCTTTTCTGGCCGCTGGCCGGGGGCTCTTGGTCAGGTTCTGGGGAGCAGGGGGGCACTGCAGCCTGACCCCCAGGCCAGAGCTGCTCTGCCCAAGAGGCTTGTGCCGCTTGCTTCTAGAGCATTGTTCTGGAGGAGCCACCCAGTAGCCTCCAGAGGTGGCATTGCCACCCCCACACAAGCAGGAACGGGCCAGCAGCGTCAAGTGGCAGAATGCTTCGGGCCTGTGATGGAGTCGGAACAGGGGCAGTGGGAGCCCAGTGGTCAGGGAAGGCTTCCTGGAGGAGGCATGACCTGGCCTGTCCTGGAGGCTGCAAGCCTGGCTGCCAGTGTGTAGGGTGTGTGCACTTAAAGCCAGAGCCATGTTGCTTTTCACACATAGCGTCCTTTGGGCTGTGTTAAGGGCCAGAAGACGTGGGCTCCTGCTCCAGCCTGGTCCTTCCCTTGTGGCTGCAGGGCAGCTTCTGAGCCCGGGCTGCTGGTTCCAGGGCTTTGGGGTGTCTGGATGGTGCCCTCCCCCAGGCAGCTCTGCTGGGGCTGTGGCCGGAGAAGAGGAACTGGCTGCAGCCGGGGCACTGGGCTGGAGGACATGGGAAGCGCCTGATGCGGCCACCGAGGAACTGGGCGTGTGACAGCAGGCGGTGGGGTGGTGGGTCATGGGGGCTGCTGTACCCAGCCTGCCCCAGGGCCTGGCCCTGTGTTGGGCTCTTGAGGGGGCACGCTGGGCTCTGTGTTGACAGGGCGGGGAGCCACACACGTGGCCAGAGGCAGGGGTCTGCTGCCTGCCCTGGCACCTTCGTGCCGTCTGCTGAGGCACTGGGCACCCTTCGTGGCACAGACAGGGCTATGGGGGCTGCAGAGAGCCTCGGGCAGATCTAGGCCTCCGGCATAAGATCAGGGACAACGGTGCTGTGCTTAGTGCCTGCTGACCAGAGCCCGGGGAAGGCGTGGGGTGCTGGCGTGTGCCCCCAGGAAGCGGGTCAGAGTCTGTGGGAGGGCCTGGTAGCCGGGCTGCGTGGGGCCCCTCTGACCCAGACCTGGGCTCCTGTGTCCCCAGATAGGCCCGTGCGGAGGCGTACACACACACCTGGGTCAAAGCCCATGCTCGCACGTGCAGACCTGCACACGTGGCCACCCTCAGCCTCCAGTGAGCCTGTCTGCCTGCCCCCGCAGGAGGCTGGCTGAGGCCTGAGTCCTGTGGAGGCAGCACCCATGGAGGCCAGGCCACCCCAGAGCCTCAGTGGCCAGCGTCTTCTGTCCCTGAAGGGTGCTTCCTGCCTGCTCTGCCTGCTCAAGCCCCGTGCACACTGGCCTGGGCTCCTGGCATCAAGGAACGCCCGTTTGGGGGTACAGCCCACTCCGGCCCCCATGCCTGGGGTGGGGCTGTGCCCTCGGCCACCTCTTCCTCTTTGGGGACTGGCGCTAGTCTGTTCCCGGAGGCAGCCAGGCCCGCCTGTGGTCTCCCACTGGGTCTGAGCCTGTGGCCTGGTTCCCGGGTGGCCCGCGCAGAGGCACTCGCAGGCAGGCCTGGGGAAGAGCAGGGGATTTTCTAGGTGTCACGCTGGGAGCTGTGTTGGAGTGCGGCAACCAAAATAGACACTCTCACTGCAGCGAGGCCGCGCCTGCCGCGCTCCTTGGTGTCTGCTCCCGCACGAGGGGAGGGCGGTGTGGGCAGCCGGAGAGGGGCGAACGGGGCGGGGATCGTGCCTGAGCCCAAGCGCGGCCTGTGGGGCCTCCGTCCAGGCCGCTCCTGGAGGGCGAGGGCCGGAGGGCCTGAGGGGCTGTGTGCAGCCCGGCTGCCTAGACCTCGGCCCGAGGGGGGGTGCACAGGGACAGAAAATGAGGCCCGTCCCTGGCTCTCGCATGGCCGGAGCTCACCGTCATGGAATGTGGGAAACCCAAGCCCAGCCGACGGAAAATCTGTTTCTCATTTGGGGCTGGCGGCGGTGGAGCCGGGCAGGGGGCGCTGGGGCTGAGGGCTGCAGGCCACGTGGCCAGTCCGGCCTGGGGCTGGGGGCTGGGCCCTTTCCAGAGGCCTGTGACCCAGCCCCTGCTTGTGCGAGAGAGACCCGGCCTCCTCCCCGCCTCGGGCTCGGGGTGTCTCAGCTTCAGAGTCTCGCCTTCTCCCAGCAGCTCTCCCGGTTCAGCCAGCTCGGACGACTGGCCAGCCCGCCTGCGGGGTGCACGGCTCTTCGGCTCCCACGACCTCTGCAGCTCCTCAGGTCGAGGTTCTTGCCTCATGCCCAGGAAGAACGAGGGACGTGGCCGGCTAGAAATGGAGAAAGCAGGATTTATTGAGAGCTCAGAAAAGCTCCCACAGTGGGAGGAGACCCCAAGGGGCTGCCTGTGTCTGTGCCGGGGGTGCCGGCACCACCCAGGAGGTCTGGGGACCCACGAGGCAAAGGCAGGCCTCCGCCAGGGGCTGGCACCATGGGAGGCGGGCTCTGTGTGCTGGGAGCCCCTCCCCAACAGGGGACCTAGCTGGCGGCGCGTGCCTGGTAGGCACCAGGGACACCACGAACGTGGAGGCTCCCTAGTTAGTTACCCTGGAGCTCAGCCCGGAGCCGGTGGCCTCGGTGTAGCAGCTCCGTCCTCACTCCAGCGAGGCAGGTGTGACTTCCTGCGGGGACTCAGTCCCCACTCCGGCAAGGCAGATGTGGCTTCCTGCATAGACCCAGTTCCCACCCCAGTGACGCAGGTGTGACTGTGTAGAGACTCCATGCCCGCTCCAGTGATGCAGGTATGACCGTCACCATGTTTTGTACCTGTCACGTGGAAGTGCGTTAGGTGAGTCCAGGTCCTCGGTGGACTTTGGCTTGGTCTCCCCTGAGCCCAGCCCTTTGCCACCCCTGGAGGCTAGCCTGGTGTCTTGGGGGGGCAGGGCTGGTCCGAATGGGACAGTCCTTCTGGCATCCCCCTTCTCTGGGGGCTCTGGGCTCTGCTTCTCTTGTGCCGGCCCCTGCTGGACTAGACATTTGGCTCACCCCAGGGGGTCCACAGGCCCTCCTTGTCCCTCCCAGTGCCACCAGCAGCAGTGGGTCCTCCAGCTGTGGCTACACCTCCCGGGATGCCGCCTCACCCACCCAGCTGTGTGACTCTGCAAGTCCCTGTCCTCTCCAAGCCTAGTCGAGTCACTCCAGGACCGCCAGTCCCCTCCCTCCCTCGAGCTCTAAGTGCCTGGCTGATCTGCACCCATGTCCGGCCGAGGAGGTGCGCCGCTGTGGTCAGGGCTGGCAGGGTAACAGGGTCATGGCCACTATGGCTGGGGTCAAAACTGCTGTAGGCTCACACTTCCCATCGAAGCCCCCGCAAGGGCCTCCCAAGGACCGGGGACTCCCCAGTCCAGCACTGGCCATGGTGGCCTACACGGGTGTTGGCTGGACTGGGCGGCTATTAGGGTTGGTTGCCCAGAGCATGGAGGGGCAGCCGCTCCCCTGGTGTGTGCGTATTTGGGTGGCCGTCTGCGGGGCCGGGGTGGGGGCGTGTCCTGCACACTGGCCCTTTCTGCTGTGGCATGTGCTCCGCGTGTGACGTGCTTCCTTGTGGGTCGCCGTGCCCGGGGCTGCACCAAGTGCCACAAGGATGCAAAACTGGAGCTGTCTGTGCAGGTGGCAGAGGGTGCACCCTCCCCACGGTCACACGTGGCCCTCCCGCCATAGTGGCCTGTGTGTGTGGCCCGTGCTGGCGCTGAACCTGGCCCTGTGCACGTGAAGGTGCCATTCCCACGTGGCTCTGGAGGCAGAGCAGGTGTGAGCCAGCAGCTGTGGCAAGTGAACTTTTCCTGAGGACTCGGTGGCACACTGAGCCTTCCCAGAGCAGGCTGTCTCAGAGGCACCGTTCTGTGCAGGGACCAGGGTGGGTCAGGGTCCTTAGAGCTGAGGCTCACATGGAGGACAGGCCGTAGAGCGGGATTTGGGCTTGGGTCTCTGTCATCTTGGGGACATCCTGGAGGAGGTGACTTGTGCTGAGCACTGGGGAACAGTGAAGGTTCCCCGAAGGGAGAAGCCCCCAGACCCAGGGCCGGTGTATGCTTGTGTCTAGAGGCCAGAGAGCCCCACCCCCCAGCCTGGTCCTGCCCCCTCCTTGTCTGCCACTGCCCAGGGCTTCCTGCACCAGGCTAGGTAGGAAGGACATGCTGGGCCCTGAGGCATGCTGGGTTCCTCCACAGACCTGGTGGCCTCAGAACTGGGCTCTAGACTGGTTTGGGGTGGGGTGAGGCTTCAGGGCCCGACTCTGGCTCCCAGGGTGTTTCCAGGGTGGGTGGGAGCGTGAGGAGCCTTGGGCACTGGGGAATCTGGACCTGGGGCAAGGAGGCATCCTCGGTGGACACCGTCCGCGGCCTTGGGGCTGCAAGGGCCTTGGGACGGATGGGAGGGCGTAGGGTCAGGGAGGGGCGACCGCGGCCACTGGAGGGGCTCGCCCGGGGCGCCCTGGCTGCACCGTGCAAAGCCCAGTGTTGTTCCCGCTGCGTCTGACCGAGCCCGTCCATCACTTCCACCACGGATGGAAAATTCCATTTGGTCGGAGCCCAGATGCTGATCAGACATTTCCCATTCTCTTTCTGAATGGGCCCACAAAAGAGGTGGCTGGGCCACCGCGGGAATGCTGTTGGCCCGGTGACCCACGGGAGGCCGTCCTCTGGGAATCCAGCCCCAGAGAGGGGACAGAGGCCGTGCTGGCCTGACTAACTGGTGCCCAGGCCCCCAGGCAGGAGGAGGCAGCTGCCTGGTTTGCTGGGCACCTGACACCCAGCTCTGTGCACACCAGACAAGGACAGGCTGGGCCCCGGGTGTGCCGGGCTGGCCCCCTGTGGTGTAGACAGGGAGACGGTGGTCACACTCCTCACTCCGGGGGACCCTGCAGCCTGCCCTGGGCCCCGGGAGCTGTTTATAGCGGGGTCCTGTCCAGGCAGGAGCACACCTGCCCCAGCCTTTCAGGGAGAAGGGGGTCTCGTTTCCCCGGTGCCTACTGTGTGTGGGCTCAGTGCGGCAGTCCTGGGAGGTGATCTTGAGGACGGGGCAGAGAGGCGGGCACCCCACTCAGCTGATGAGCTGGGGAGGCCTTTCCGGTGCCCCATGGGGGAGGGGCAGGCAGGCCCTGGACACAGAGGGAGGAAACCAGCCCTGTCCTGCAGTCAGGAAGCACTTCCTGGCACTGGACCAGACCAGAAGAGGGGGGAGGACCCCAGTCTCTGGGACACCTGCCTCCTTGAGATGGGAGTGGCAGCTGGGCCTCTGCCTGTCACTGCCCCCAGGGACTGAGTGGCTCTGTCCTTGGGTGACCCTCCTCGGGACCCAGGACGCGTTCTTACGCCGTAACCTGGACCTGGATGTCTTGGGTGCTGGTCTTGCCTTCCTGCCCCTCTCCCCAGCTGGCCTGTCGTGTCCTGTGTCCTGACACCCAGGGTCTTGGGGAGCCCCCCAGGGCTGTGCTTAGTCTTTATATGCTATGAAGTGATGTGACCACTTCTGTTGCATACATAGAGAAACGCGGCGCTGACCCTCGTCTGGTTCTAGAACCGGCTGGAGCAGCATTTGGACCTCACACTCTGCGTCTCCAATGAGCTGGGCTGCCCCCTCAGGCCTAGTTTTAGGGGATGGCTGGGGTCCTGCCTGCTGCTTGAGGCCCCTCCCCTCCCCCGTGCCTCCCAGGGAATGCGGCCTCTGGGGTGGGATCAGGGTGTTCCTACCTTCCATGTCAGCTCCTGGGCCACAGGGCACCCACGGGAACTGTCCACAAGTGCCATAAACTGAGCAGGGCTTAAGTTCTGGTTTCTCCTCACCTCCCTCTGGATGCCTGGCCCTTCTCGCAGGTGACAGCCCTGGCGGGGACTTGGAAATGCTCACAGCCATTTTACAGAGCGGGCTTGAGGCCCCAGAGGTGGCAGAACCAGGCTCAGACCCCAGCAAACAGCTCCAGGGGCCTCCCACGCAGGCTGCAGAAAGCCCCAGCAAGTTCCTGTTTTGTATTTTTGTAGTGCGTTCTCATGGTTAAAAAGCATCAGTGGCACAAGGTGGACGGAAAGCACAGCTCACCCTCCCCCCCCTTCCCCAGCGGGACCAGGAGGTTCTGACCTGGTGCCTTCCGGAAGCTCCATGTTTGTGTGGTGAGCCTGTGGCCTTCCCGCGCTCACTGAGTGTGCCTGGCAGTTCAGCACATCCAGGCCTGGTGCTGACCCTTCCCTGTGTCCCGAATATGCTTCCCTGGCCTCCGTTTAAAATCGCAGGCACTGCCGTGTGCAGTGGCTCAAGCCTGTAGTCCTAGCGCTTTGGGAGGCAGAGGTGGGAGGAGTTCAAGACCAGCTTGGGCAGCAAAGCGAGAAGCCATGTCTACAAAAAAAAGTGTTTTAAATTAGCCAGGTGCAGTGGCCCAGGCCTGTAGTTCCAGCTACTCAGAAGGCTGAGACAGGATAGCTTGAGCCCAGGAGTTTGAGGCTCCAGCCTGGGTGACAGAGGCTGACCCTGTCATTAAAAAAAAAAAAATCATGGACTCGCTGACACTACCACCTGCGCTGTGCTTTCTGTTTTTTTCCTCCCACCTTCCAGCAGGCCCCACAGTTCACTTATGGTGATGTTCAGTTCCCGGGTTGCCTTACCACCCTGAGGGCCACCCAAGGGCAGGGAACAGCATCTGTGAGGTCCCTGCATGAGCCTGGCGCCTAGCAGCATTCCTCTAATGGCTGTGCCCCCGTGGCCACCCCTTGATCAGCCCTCCGCATGGCGGCAGTGCCGTGAGGAATGCTTTCAAAGGGCTGGGCTTGCCTCGCCCAGATCCTGTCTGGCAGGTGATGCTTATCTTGCCCTGCCTCAGTTTTCTCATCTGGCAAACGGGAGTGGGTGTCCTGGCGCCGCTGAGGAGGCGATCCAGGCCTGCGAGCTCTTTGATGTGTCCTAATGACTGCCTGAGCCCTGGGAGGACACGCCTGGCCGGCAGCTGCCAGAGCCGAAGCTTGGGTGCTTGTTTGGGTCCTGCCTACTGTGTGTCTGGGATCGGTACCTCATCTCCCCTGGTCCTGGCTTCCTCGCCGGGGCTCCTTGCCCCCAGGAAGGACTTCCCTGAGAGGCTGGGGGTCTAGATGTGGGATAAAGCCCAGACGGGCGCTCCTGGCGTTGTGCCCTACGGTAGGCAGGGGTGGGGGTGGGGCGGGGGTGTAGGGTGGCTGTGAGCAGAGAAAGGCGAGAAGGGGCTGGCCAGGATGGGCCTGGTCAACCGCAGGCGCTGCAGGTAGCACTGTTCATGGACGTGCAGGTGTCATGCATAGGGCCCTGTGGAGCTGTGGCCCAGGGGAGGAGTCAGCTGTCCCTGCAGGTTCGGCCCTTTGCTTATGACCTATAAGGAAGGGGCCAGCAGGGCCTGCAGTCACCAGCTGATGGTGTCAGCACCTCCAGTCTGTGCCCAGCCCCGTGCAGGTGAGGGCAGACCCAGAGAGCCTGAGGCCGCTGCTGTCCACACTCCCTAATGTTGATGGACAGAGCCTGGGGCTGGGTGGAAGGGTGTGTGCTGGGATATGGGGACCTTAGTAAGGTGAGTCCCCCCACCCCATGGTACTTGCCTCTGGCAGGAACTTGATTCCTGCCCAGAGACTGCTGCAGCCTGGCCTGACTCTCTCTCCCTGTGTGATCTTGGACAAGTGCTTCAGGACCTCAGAGGCCCCTCTGTGATGTGAGCACCCTGGGACCATGAGGGAGTCCTGGGCCGATGCAGTGGCTCTGGTGCTGACCCCTGGGTGTGCTCCCCTTCACCACCCAGCTGGCCAGTGGGGCGGCCAGGGCCCCTGCAGACCTCTTCCATCAGAGCAGTGGCTGTGGGCAGCTGCACGGGACTGAAGGCATTGGGAGCGCCAGCCCCCTGTGTCCTGCAGTGCCCGGATTGCTTGTTGCTGGGCAGCCATGGCCATGGGCAGCCAGCAGGACGAGGCTGCAACCTCAGGCGGAGGCTTCCCCTCGAGGGTCCCCCCTGGACAGGAGCAGCGGCCTGGCCTCCAGACAGCACCTCAGCCCTCAGGGTGCCAGTGTGGCCTTGGACCGTGGTGGTTCAGTTCCATCACGGCTGGTCCTGCCTCCCTAGCCAGGTGGGGCGGAGAGGCCCGCCTCTGGATGTGGGCGTCCACCAGCTCATCCACCAGCTCCAGGGAGGCAGGGAGCATGTCCTCCCCCGCTTGGCAACTGTCTCCTGGGAGATGGCCTGCTGGGCACCAGCACTGCTCATCCAGTGGTCCCAGTGCCCCCTGTGGGGCCAGGCAGGGGACATCCTGCCCCGACAGCTCCCCAGGCTCAGGCCTCACTCACGGAGGGCCACATTGCTGATGCAGTGAGACACAGGAAGGCAGGCTGTTTCTCTGTAGCGGTGCCAGCGAGGGCAGTGGAGGGGTGCCCCGTGGTCACCCCACAACACGGTGACCTCCCCTGTTGACAGGCACCCCGAGGCCACCTCCCCAGGTCAGGCTCTTCAACCTCTGGTGCTTGGCCCCACGGAGGGGACAGCCCTGTGCCAGCTCCTCCTCCCCTACCCGGGCACAGGTGGCACAGGACATGTGCTGAGGTTTCAGAGGGCTGTGAGGTGGGAAGGGCCATGCCAACCTCAGGGCGGGGGTTGCAGGGCTGCCCCTTTCTCCAAGCCTCCCCCTAAGCGGCCCTGTCAGTGGAATGAGGGTGAAAGCCCGGCCCAGTGCCCTGGGGGAAGGAGGCCTGCTCCAACAATGGCTACCCGCCTCTCCTCAATCCCTCCCTCCCCTCTGCGGGTGCTCAGGAAATGTCGCTGCTGCATCAGGCTAACCACTTCCTGTGGGGGGTGCTTGGCAGCCGCGGGACAGGAGAGCTCCTGTGTCCCTTCTGTGTTCCATCTTTGGTGTCCTGAGGCCTGGGAGCACAGCAGATTCTCCGGTCCAGGCTCCAGCCTGGCAGAGCTGGGTGTCCGTGTGCAGCTGTAGGGTGGCGTCTCCTGGGACGGCCCTGGCGGGTGACCATGGCTGTGGGGCCAGCTCTGCTGTCCCACGCAGCATGCTGGGCCTCCACAGGCAGGGCCCACTCCCCAGGCCTAAAAGCAGCTCCTCAACACACTGGGTGGGGGGACGCCCGCCCTCACCCAGCCCTAGGGTTGGGCTCCTGTGGTGCCTCCAGTGCTCACCCCTCAAAACCCTTTCATGGCCTTCATCTTCCTGACAGCCCCCGTACTCAAACTGGGGAGGGGAATTCTGGGCCTGGGAGGGGCACGGCCCAGTGTCCTGGAGCAGTCCTGGGCTTGGGGGGAGGACGGGGAGGTGCTGCTCCAAGCCCCCCAGGGGCCCTGCACCAGCAGAAGTCGGGCTTCACCCCTTCAGAGGAGGCAGCATCAGCCCCTCCTAGGAAAGAGAAAACGGGCTCAGGGAGATCCAGGGACTTTCTCAGCCACATGACCGGTCCGCCACAGCACTGGCTCCACCAGCCTCCGGGCCCTTCTCCGGCTGCCCTCCCCCCACGCCTCTTCTAAGGGCCTGGTAGGGCGCCCTCGTTCAAACATGTCGCGAGCACCTGCCCTGGACTCTGGGTGGAGGGCGGGCACTGGGCCTAGAAGGGAACCCCCGTGGCCTTTCCAGAAGCAGGAAGGCCTTGAATTCCCACGGGCCCCTCCTAGTGGGACTCGGGGTCCAGCGGTGGCGCCCTGAAGCGTTGAGGACGGTGAGCCTGGGCCCCAGGTGTGGGTCACTTCGACGCTGGGAGCCGCCACCCGCACCGTGACCCGTGAGTCGGGCACAGGCCCGCGGCCCGGGCTGCAGGCGGGACCGAGCGGGAGCGCGGGCCAGGCCCCT